>NC_140994.1:271361057-271456547 GCF_052327205.1 Somniosus microcephalus | reverse complement strand
ATTTCCTTATTCTCCATTATATATTCTCCCGAATCGGACTGCAAGGGACCGACTTGGGATTTTACCAGTCTTTTCCTCCTGATATACCGATAAAAGCTTTTGCAGTCTGTCTTTATGTTTGCTGCAAGTTTACTTTCGTATTCTATTTTCCCCTTCCTGATTAATCCCTTTGTCCTCTTTTGCTGTATCCTGTACTGTCCCCAATCTTCCGGTCTGGTGCTTTTTTTTGCCAGTTGATATGCCCTTTTTTTTGATTTTATGCTGTCCCTAATTTCCCTCGTTATCCACGGTTGAGTCACCTTTTTAGGTTTATTTTTATGCCAAACCGGTATAAACATGTTCTGGAATTCTTCCATTCTATCTTTGAATGCTTGCCATTGTCTATCCACTGTCAATCCCCCCAGAAACACCACCCAATCAATCTGTAGCATTGGGACCTGTTCTGATGCATTGGGACCTGTTCTGGGGTATTGGGACCAGTTTTGGGGCAGAAGGGACCAGTTCTGGGGCAACGTGACCAGTTTAGGGGCATTGGGACCTGTTCTGGGGCATTGGGATCAGTTCTGCTGCATTGGGACCTGTTCTGGGGCATTGGGACCAGTTCTGGGGCAACGCGACCAGTTTAGGGGCATTGGGGCCTGTTCTGGGGCATTGGGATCAGTTCTGCTGCATTGGGACCTGTTCTGGGGCATTGGGACCAGCTCTGCAGTACTGGGACCTGTTCTGGGGCAGAAGGGACTGGTTCTGGGGCATTGGGACCTGTTCTGGGGCATTGGGACAAGTTCTGGGGCATTGCAACCTGTTCTGGGGCAGAAAGGACCAGTTCTGGGGCATTGTGACCTGTTCTGGGGCATTGGGACCTGTTCTGATGCATTGGGACCTGTTCTGGGGCATTGGGATCAGTTCTGCTGCATTGCGACCTGTTCTGGGGCATTGGGACCAGCTCTGTAGCACTGGGACGTTTTCTGGGGCCGGAGGGACTAGTTCTGGGGTATTGTGACCGGCTCTGGGGCATTGGGACAAGTTCTGGGGCATTGGGACCTGTTCTGGGGCAGAAAGGACCAGTTCTGGGGCATTGCGACCAATTCTGGGGCAGAAGGGTACAGTTGTCGGGCATTGGGACCAGTTATGGGGCATTGGGATCAGTTCTGTAGCACTGGGACCTGTCCTGATGTATTGGGACCTGTTCTGGGTCATTGGGACCAGTTCTAATGTATGGGGGCCAGTTCTGGGGCATTGGGACCTGTTTAGGGACATTGGAACCTGTTCTGGGGCTTTGGGACCAATTCTGGGGCACTGGGACCAGTTGTGGGGCATTGGGACCTGTTCTGGGGCATTGGGACCAGTTTAGGGGCATTGGAACCAGCTCTGGGGCATTGGGACCAGTTCTGGGGCATTGGGATCAGTTCTGTGGCATTGGGACCTGTTCTGATGCATTGGGACCTGTTCTGGCGCATTGGGACCAGTTCTGGGGCAGAAGGGACCAGTTCTGGGGCAACGCGACCAGTTTAGGGGCATTGGGACCTGTTCTGGGGCATTGGGATCAGTTGTGCTTCATTGGGACCTGTTCTGGGGCATTGGGACCAGCTCTGCAGCACTGGGACCTGTTCTGGGGCAGAAGGGACTAGTTCTGGGGCATTGGGACCTGTTCTGGGGCAGAAAGGACCAGTTCTGGGGCATTGTGACCTGTTCTGGGACAGAAGGGACCTCATCTGAAGCATTGGGACCTGTTCTGGGGTTTTGGGACCAGTTCTGCGGCAGAAGGGACCATTTCTCGGGCATTGGGACCCGTTCTGGTGCATTGGGACCAGTTCTGGTGCATTGGAACCACTTCTGGGGCATTGGAACCAGTTCTGGGGCATTGGGTGCATTGGAACCACTTCTGGGGCATTGGAACCAGTTCTGGGGCATTGGGGCCAGTTCTGGGGCATTGGAATCCGTTCTGTAGCTTTGGGACCTGTTCTGATGCATTGGGACCTGTTCTGGAGCTTTGGGACCAGGGGGGTTGCAGAAGGGACCAGTTCTGGGGCAACACGACCAGTTTAGGGGCATTGGGACCTGTTCTGGGGCTTTGGGACCAGTTCTGCTGCATTGTGACCTGTTCTGGGGCATTGGGACCAGCTCTGCAGCACTGGGACCTGTTCTGGTGTAGAAAGGACTAGTTCTTGGGCATTGGGACCTCTTCTGGGGCATTGGGACACGTTCTGGGGCATTGGGGCCTGTTCTGGGGCAGAAGGGACAAGTTCTGGGGCATTGGGACCTGTTCTGGGGCAGAAACGCCCTCATCAGGAGCATTAGGACCTGTTCTGGGGTTTTGGGACCAGTTCTGGGGCAGACAGGACCTCTGCTAGTGCATTGACACCTATTCTGGGGTTTTGGGACCAGTTCTGCGACAGAAGGGACCATTGCTCGGGCATTGGGACCAGTTCTGTGGCAATGGGGCCAGTTCTGGGGCACTGGGACCAGCTCTGGTGCAATGGGACCTGTTCTGGGGCTTTGCGACCAGTTCAGGTGCATTGGCACCAGTTCTGGGGTAATGGGACCTGTTCTGGGGCATTGGGACCAGTTTTGGGGCATTGGGATCTGTTCTGTAGCATTGGGACCAGTTCTGTGGCATTGGGACCAGTTATGGGTCATTAGGACCAGTTGTGGGGCATTGGACCAGTTCTGGGGCATTGGAACCAGTTCTGGGGCATTGGACCAGTTATGCGGCATTGGGTCCAGTTCTGGGTCATTGGGACCAGTTCTGGTGCATTGCAACCAGTTCTGGGGCATTGGGACCAGTTCTGGGGCATTGGAACCAGTTCTGGGGCATTGGGATCAGTTCTGTAGCATTGGGACCTGTTCTGATGCATTGGGAACTGTTCTGGGGCATTGGGACCAGTTCTGGGGCAGAAGGGACCAGTTCTGGGGCAATGCAACCAGTTTAGGGGCATTGGGACCTGTTCTGGGGCATTGGGATCATTTCTGCTGCATTGGGACCAGTTCTGGGGCATTGGGACCAGCTCTGCAGCACTGGGACCTGTTCTGGGGCAGAAGGGACTAGTTCTGGTGCATTGGGACCTGTTCTGGGGCATTGGGACAAGTTCTGGGGCATTGGGACCTGTTCTGAGGCAGAAAGGACCAATTCTGGGGCATTGGGACCTGTTCTGGGACAGAAGGGACCTCATCTGAAGCATTGGGACCTGTTCTGGGGTTTTGGGACCAGTTCTGGGGCAGACATGACATCTTCTAGTGCATTGGGACCTGTTCTTGGATTTTGGGACCAGTTCTGCGGCATAAGGGACCATTTCTCGGGCATTGGGACCAGTTCTGGTGCATTGGGTCCAGTTCTGGTGCATTGGGACCAGTTCTGGGGCATTGGGGCCAGTTCTGGGGCAGAAGGGACCAGTTGTGGTGCATTGGGACCCGTTCTGGGGCAGAAGGGACCAGTTCTGGGGCAGAAGACTCCAGTTCTGGGCAGAAGAGACCAGTTATGGGGCATTGGGAAATGTTGTGGTGAATTGGGACCAGAGTTCTGGGGCATTGCGACCAGTTCTGTGTCATTGGGACCAGTTCTGGGGCATTGGGACCAGTTCTGGGTCATTGCGACCAATTCTGGGGCAGAAGGGAACAGTTGTGCGGCATTGGGACCAATTCTGGGGCATTGGGACCAGTTGTGGGGCATTGGGACCAGTTCTGGGTCATTGGGGCCAGTTCTGGGGCATTAGGACCGGTTCTGGGTCTTTGTGACCAGTTCTGGGGCATTGGAACCAGTTCTGGGGCACTGGGACCTGTTTTGGGACATTGGGACCTGTTCTGGGGCAGAAGGGACCAGTTCTGGGACAACGCGACCAGTTTAGGGGCATTGGGACCTGTTCTGGGGCTTTGGGACCAGTTCTCATAGAGTCATAGAGTCATAGAGTTTTACAGCACAGAAAGAGGCCCTTCGGCCCATCGTGTCTGCGCCGCCCATCCATCCCTGTCCAATCTAATCCCATTTTCCAGCATTTGGTCCATAGCCTTGTATGCAATGGCATTTCAAGTGCTCATCCAAATGCTTCTTGAATGTTGTGAAGGTTCCTGCCTCCACCACCCTTTCAGGCATTGAGTTCCACATTCCAACCACCCTCTGGGTGAAAAAGTTCCTCCTCAAATCCCCTCTAAATCTCCTGCCCCTTACCCTGAATCTATGCCCCCTTGTTATTGACCCCCCCACTAAGGGGAAAAGTTCCTCTTTATCTACCCTATTCTGCTGCATTGGGACCTGTTCTGGGGCATTGGGACCAGCTCTGCAGCACTGGGACCTGTTCTGGGGCAGAAGGGACTAGTTCTTGGGCATTGGGACCTGTTCTGGGGCATTGGGACAAGTTCTGGGGCAGTGGGACCTGTTCTGGGGCAGAAGGGACAAGTTCTGGGGCATTGGGACCTGTTCTGGGGAAGAAACGCCCTCATCAGGAGCATTGGGACCTGTTCTGGTGTTTTGGGACCAGTTCTGGGGCAGACAGGACCTCTGCTAGTGCATTGGCACATGTTCTGGGGTTTTGGGACCAGTTCTGCGGCAGAAGGGACCATTACTCGGGCATTGGGACCAGTTCTGGTGCAATGGGACCAGTTCTGGGGCACTGGGACCAGCTCTGGGGCAATGGGATCTGTTCTGGAGCTTTGCGACCAGTTCTGGTGCATTGGCACCAGTTCTGGGGTAATGGGACCTGTTCTGGGGCATTGGGACCAGTTCTGGGGCATTGGGATCAGTTCTGTAGCATTGGGACCAGTTCTGTGGCATTGGGACTAGTTCTGGGTCATTGGACCAGTTCTGGGGCATTGGAACCAGTTCTGGGGCATTGGAACCAGTTATGGGGCATTGGGTCCAGTTGTGGTGCATTGGGACCAGTTCTGGTGCATTGGGGCCAGTTGTGGGGCATTGGGACCAGTTCTGGGTCATTGGGACCAGTTCTATAGCGTTGGGACCTGTTCTGATGCATTGGGATCAGTTCTGAGGCATGGGGACCAGTTCTGGGGCATTGTGGCCAGTTTAGGGGCATTGGGACCTGTTCTGGGGCATTGGGACCAGTTTAGGGGCATTGGGTCCTGTTCTGGGGCATTGGGACCAGTTCTGGGGCACTGGGACCAGTTTAGGGGCATTGGGACCTGTTCTGGGGCATAGGGACCTGTTTAGGGGCATTGGAACCAGTTCTGGGGCATTGGGACCAGTTCTGGGGCATTGGGGTCAGTTCTGTAGCATTGGGACCAGTTCTGAAGCATTGGGACCTGTTCTGGGGCATTGGGACCTGTTCTGGGGCATTGGAACCAGTTCTGGGGCAGAAGGGACCAGTTCTGGGGCAACGCGACCAGTTTAGGGGCATTGGGACCTGTTCTGGGGCTTTGGGACCAGTTCTGCTGCATTGGGACCTGTTCTGGGGCATTGGGACCAGCTCTGCAGCACTGGGACCTGTTCTGGGGCATTGGGGTCAGTTCTGTAGCATTGGGACCAGTTCTGAAGCATTGGGACCTGTTCTGGGGCATTGGGACCTGTTCTGGGGCATTGGAACCAGTTCTGGGGCAGAAGGGACCAGTTCTGGGGCAACGCGAGCAGTTTAGGGGCATTGGGACCTGTTCTGGGGCTTTGGGACCAGTTCTGCTGCATTGGGACCTGTTCTGGGGCATTGGGACCAGCTCTGCAGCACTGGGACCTGTTCTGGGGCAGAAGGGACAAGTTCTGGGGCATTGGGACCTGTTCTGGGGCAGAAACACCCTCATCAGGAGCATTGGGACCTGTTCTGGGGTTTTGGGACCAGTTCTGGGGCAGACAGGACCTCTGCTAGTGCATTGGCACATGTTCTGGGGTTTTGGGACCATTTCTGCGGCAGAAGGGACCATTACTCGGGCATTGGGACCAGTTCTGGGGCAATGGGACCAGTTCTGGGGCACTGGGACCAGCTCTGGGGCAATGGGACCTGTTCTGGAGCTTTGCGACCAGTTCTGGTGCATTGGCACCAGTTCTGGTGTAATGGGACCTGTTCTGGGGTGTTGGGATCAGTTCTGGGGCATTGGGATCAGTTCTGTAGCATTGGGACCAGTTCTGTGGCATTGGGACCAGTTCTGGGTCATTGGACCAGTTCTGGGGCATTGGGCCAGTTCTGGGGCATTGGAACCAGTTCTGGGGCATTGGAACCAGTTATGGGGCATTGGGTCCAGTTGTGGGGCATTGGGACTAGTTCTGGGGCATTGGGACCAGTTGTGGGGCATTGGAACCAGTTGTGGGGCTTTGGGACCAGTTCTGGTGCATTGGGACCAGTTGTGGGGCATTGGGGCCAGTTGTGGGGCATTGGGACCAGTTCTGGGTGATTGGGACCAGTTCTGTAGCATTGGGACCTGTTCTGATGTATTGGGACCAGTTCTGAGGCATGGGGACCAGTTCTGGGGCATTGTGGCCAGCTTAGGGGCATTGGGACATGTTCTGGGGCATTGGGACCAGTTTAGGGGCATTGGGACCTGTTCTGGGGCATAGGGACCTGTTTAGGGACATTGGAACCAGTTCTGGGGCATTGGGACCAGTTCTGGGGCATTGGGGTCAGTTCTGTAGCATTGGGACCAGTTCTGAAGCATTGGGACCTGTTCTGGGGCATTGGGACCTGTTCTGGGGCATTGGAACCAGTTCTGGGGCATTGGGACCTGTTCTGGGGCATTGGGACCAGTTCTGATGCATTGGGACCAGTTTAGGTGCATTGGGACCTGTTCTAGGGTATTGGGACCTGTTCTGGGGCATTGGGACCAGTTTAAGGTGAACCGGTTGCACTTCAACAGAGCAATAACCAATGTCCTTGCAGGGAGGTTAACTGGTGCTGTGAGGAAGCTTTAAGCTAATTTTTCAAGGGAATGGGCACCAGGATGAATCATTAGAGAGGAGAGACACGGTGCACACGTGACTGGGAGAGACAAACAGCACTAGAGTAAAGAATAGTTCACAAATAGGAAGATCAGACAGCGGGCAAATGTGAGGCAGTCTAAGAGGAGTTTGGAGTGCATGTCTGTAAATGCACGGAGCGTGGTTAATAAGGTTGGTGAGCAGCAGGCACAAGTTTCCACATGGGGTTATGATATAGTGGCAATAACGGAGACCTGGCTCAAAGAATGGGAAGATTGGGAACTTAATGGTCCCTGCTACAAGGTATTCAGGTAAGATTCAGAAGGGAAAATTAAGGAGGGGGGTGGCAGTATTGATCAAAGAAACTATTATAGCATTGAGAGGGATAGTAAGAACATAAGATGCAGGAGCAAGAGTCGGCCATTCGGCCCTCGAGCCTGCTCCGCCATTCAATAAGATCATGGATGAAATTCGACCTCAACACTTTCCTGCCTGATCTCCATATCCCTTGATTCCCCTAGGGTCCAAAAATCTATCGATCTCAGCCTTGAATATACTCAACAACTGAGCATTCACAGCCCTCTGGGGTAGAGAATTTCAAAGATTCATAACCCTCTCAGTGAAGAAATTCATCCTCATCTCATCTATGCCCCCTAGTTCTAGACTCTCCAGCCAGGAGAAACAACCTCTCAGCATCTACCCTGTCAATCCCCTCAGAATCTTATATGTTTCAATGAGATCACCTCTCATTCTTCTAAACTCCAGAGAGTATCGGCCCATTCTACACAATCTCTCATCATACGACAACCCTCTCATCCCAGGGATCAATTTAGTGAACTTTTGTTGCATCGCCTCCAAGGCAAGTATATCCTTTCTCAGATAAGGAGACCAAAACTGTGCACAGTGCGCCAGGTGTGGTCTCACAAAGGCCCTGTACAATTGTAGCAAGACTTCCTTACTCATTTACTCCAACCCCCTTGCAATAAAGGCCAACATGCCATTTGCCTTCCTTATTGCTTGCTGTACCTGCACGCTAGCTTTCTGTGTTTCCTGTACGAGGACACCCAAATCTCTCTGGACACCAACATTTAATAGTTTCTCACCATTTATGTATGTGAGGGGTCAAAGACACAATCCATTTGGTTAGAATTAAGGAACAATAGAGGAGTTATTACACTGCTGGGTGTAAACCACAGGAACACTGGAGGAGTTATTACGCCGCTGGGTGTAAACTACAGGAACACTAGAGGAGTTATTACACCGCTGGGTGTATACTACAGGAACACTGGAGGAGTTATTACACCGCTGGGTGTAAACCACAGGAACACTGGAGGAGTTATTACGCCGCTGGGTGTAAACTACAGGAACACTGGAGGAGTTATTACGCTGCTGGGTGTAAACTACAGGAACACTAGAGGAGTTATTACGCTGCTGGGTGTAAACCACAGGAACACTGGAGGAGTTATTACACTGCTGGGTGTAAACCACAGGAACACTGGAGGAGTTATTATGCTGCTGGGTGTAAACTACAGGAACACTGGAGGAGTTATTACGCCGCTGGGTGTAAACCACAGGAACACTGGAGGAGTTATTATGCTGCTGGGTGTAAACCACAGGAACACTGGAGGAGTTATTACACTGCTGGGTGTAAACTACAGGAACACTGGAGGAGTTATTACACTGCTGGGTGTAAACTACAGGAACACTGGAGGAGTTATTACACTGCTGGGTGTAAACTACAGGAACACTAGAGGAGTTATTACACTGCTGGGTGTAAACCACAGGAACACTGGAGGAGTTATTACACTGCTGGGTGTAAACTACAGGAACACTGGAGGAGTTATTATGCTGCTGGGTGTAAACCACAGGAACACTGGAGGAGTTATTACACTGCTGGGTGTAAACCACAGGAACACTGGAGGAGTTATTACACTGCTGGGTGTAAACTACAGGAACACTGGAGGAGTTATTACACTGCTGGGTGTAAACTACAGGAACACTGGAGGAGTTATTACACTGCTGGGTGTAAACTACAGGAACACTGGAGGAGTTATTACACTGCTGGGTGTAAACCACAGGAACACTGGAGGAGTTATTACGCCGCTGGGTGTAAACTACAGGAACACTGGAGGAGTTATTACACTGCTGGGTGTAAACTACAGGAACACTGGAGGAGTTATTATGCTGCTGGGTATAAACTACAGGAACACTGGAGGAGTTATTACACTGCTGGGTGTATACTACAGGAACACTGGAGGAGTTATTATGCTGCTGGGTATAAACTACAGGAACACTGGAGGAGTTATTACGCCGCTGGGTGTAAACTACAGGAACACTGGAGGAGTTATTATGCTGCTGGGTATAAACTACAGGAACACTGGAGGAGTTATTACACTGCTGGGTGTAAACTACAGGAACACTAGAGGAGTTATTACACTGCTGGGTGTAAACCACAGGAACACTGGAGGAGTTATTACGCCGCTGGGTGTAAACTACAGGAACACTGGAGGAGTTATTACACTGCTGGGTGTAAACTACAGGAACACTGGAGGAGTTATTACACTGCTGGGTGTAAACTACAGGAACACTGGAGGAGTTATTACACTGCTGGGTGTAAACCACAGGAACACTGGAGGAGTTATTACACTGCTGGGTGTAAACTACAGGAACACTAGAGGAGTTATTACACTGCTGGGTGTAAACTACAGGAACACTGGAGGAGTTATTACACTGCTGGGTGTAAACTACAGGAACACTGGAGGAGTTATTACGCTGCTGGGTGTAAACCACAGGAACACTGGAGGAGTTATTACACTGCTGGGTGTAAACCACAGGAACACTGGAGGAGTTATTACGCCGCTGGGTGTAAACTACAGGAACACTGGAGGAGTTATTACACTGCTGGGTGTAAACTACAGGAACACTGGAGGAGTTATTACACTGCTGGGTGTAAACTACAGGAACACTGGAGGAGTTATTACACTGCTGGGTGTATACTACAGGAACACTGGAGGAGTTATTATGCTGCTGGGTATAAACTACAGGAACACTAGAGGAGTTATTACACTGCTGGGTGTAAACTACAGGAACACTGGAGGAGTTATTACACTGCTGGGTGTAAACTACAGGAACACTGGAGGAGTTATTACACTGCTTGGTGTAAACTACAGGAACACTGGAGGAGTTATTACACTGCTGGGTGTAAACTACAGGAACACTGGAGGAGTTATTACACTGCTGGGTGTATACTACAGGAACACTGGAGGAGTTATTATGCTGCTGGGTATAAACTACAGGAACACTAGAGGAGTTATTACACTGCTGGGTGTAAACTACAGGAACACTGGAGGAGTTATTACACTCGGTGTAAACTACAAGAACACTGGAGGAGTTATTATGCTGCTGGGTGTAAACTACAGGAACACTAGAGGAGTTATTACACTGCTGGGTGTAAACTACAGGAACACTGGAGGAGTTGTTACACTGCTGGGTGTATACTACAGGAACACTAGAGGAGTAATTATGCTGCTGGGTGTAAACTACAGGCCACCAAATAGTGGGAAGAAGATAGAGGAGCAAACTTGCAGGAAAATTACAGAAAGATGTAAGAGTAACGTTGTTACGATGGGTCGAATGGCCTTCTCTTGTGCCGTTATGACTCTATTGGCTCGATTTTGCCAGGCCTGAGGAGGCGTGGTTGGAGTTGTGTGAGGTGTTACAATCGCAAAAACTGGCGGGCGGGCCTGATCCCGCCTCCATCCCGCCTCCGAGCAATTTTCCCACATACGAGTTTTCTGACACCGTCTCCAACCTGCCTCCAAGAGGCGGGTAGGCCCTTAAGGCCCTTAACAACCAGTTAAGTGCCTCTATAATCCCATTTTGAGAGGCCTTACTGATTTTAACAGTTTTCACACGTGCTGCACGCCTCCTCTGAAACACGCCAGTGAAGCCTGACGGCAGCACAAGTGGATTGCTTACTAACAGATGCAGCTCCACCATTAAAAAGGAGTTTTCACCAATCATCATTTGCAGGTGGCAGAACTTTGTTGTCTCAGGTCTGGGGGAACTTTTAACAGGCATACTCATTGTTGTGGAAGTTTGGAGCCTGACGCCCATCTCCAATGTGACCTCCTGGGAAACCCCTCTCCCCATCTTGAATGAGCGCTTCCTCAACTGAGATATATACCAGAAGAATGGGAACCATTTATTTCCTTTCCTCCTGGACATCAGATTCAGACGAAGACCAGCCGCGGCAGCAGCAGAACCCTGGCCAACAGCAGCACCAACTGCAGGAGCAACAGCAGGAGCTCCAAGCTGCTGCTCACCCACCTGAAGCTGCACAGCCCGTTGGCGCAGGAGTTACCCCCCAAACAGGGTCTACAGACAGAGGACCAGCTACCTCAACATGACTGAGCAGCAGTGCCAAAGGAGGCTCAGACTTTTGCGAGAGGTAGTGGGTGACATCTGCGCAATGCTGCAGCAAGACCTGGAGCCCAGAGGAGCAGGTGGACATCCCTTATCAGTGGCCGTCAAAGTCACCACTGTTAAGTATGTGTATTGTATTGAACAATTAACACAAAGACTTAAACGTATAACTCAAACAGGCCTTTACTGGTTGGAGGTAGGGACTGCACATAGGTCTTTACTTCATGCCCACAGGCGGGAACTGAGGGGAATCAGTACCCACAGTACTATTTATACCCCTATGGCCAGGAGTGGTACTGCGTATCACTACGCCCAACAAGTAGTGCAGTCCTGTCCATAGGTTCAAAGTAGCACACATATTACATACACAACATTCCTCCCTTCCTAGCTTTACAGTCATCTCCCCATTTAACATAACGTAATAACATATATACATATATAACTTCAGGTTTACATAACAGAATAACATAGATACATAGATAACTTCATGTCAAAAACAGTTCACAGATTCAATCTCTGTGGTGTAGTCGGTTCACGTTGCTAGAGTGACTCATTCAATAGTCCTTCCATGGATTTAACAGTTTGAACTTCCGAACTGAATTGGCTCCGTTCGGAGGGACCACGTGTGTGATCTGGTAGAGGTGATAATGGTTCAGATGGGTCATCTTCTGTTTTTACTTTTCCTTTTCTGCTTCTTGGAGACTCTCTGGGCTCCATTGTCAGCTGCCACAGCTGCCAGCTGCATGCGCAGTTCCTCCTTCTCTTCCTCCTGTTTCCGTCGTAGAGCCAGCTTCTCCCGATGTTCCGTAGACTTTTGGTGCTCCTCCATGATTTCTGCACTTTGGGAGTCGAAGTTACAAGCTGGGCAGGACAGGACATCGTAATATTCGGTGTCGTCCTGAGCTAGACCAGTGAGAGGGTCGTCTATTTCCTCCATACCTAGCTGGACGTTAGCCAGCTCTTGTTCCAAATCCAGACATCTTTCCTGAAGAGACTTCTTCATGTGTACCTCTGCATCCAGCTTTTTCTGGGCTTTCAGCAAGTCGTTTACTAGTGACCTCATTTGTGATTTTAATACTTCAACTTCCTTTGGAGATTGATTGATCGGACTATGCAATCCCTCTACCGGAGCAGCTGTTTCAGCGGTCTGTTGTTCTACGTTGACGTGAGTCAGCGTACTTTTGGCATCCAAGGGCTGCTCTGTTGCAGTCATCTCAGTCTGTGTTGCCACCTCAGCTCTTCCAATAACCTTTGAGAGCTCCGAACCCCTTTCGTTTGAATATTGAAGTTCATGTTCAAGTTTTTCCCATTTCAGAGTCCTGTCCTTCAGCATATGCAGGAGTTGGCTGACCGTTAACTCCTCTGACATCAGACGTTTTGTGTGCTCCTGCTCCATTTTCTCCATCAGCTGCTTCTGTTGTCTTTCCAGATTCTCCAACTCTATATCAAAGAACTCTTTCGTTGCATTCAACTCTTGCTCAAAACGGCGAAGCATTTGTTCTAATTGCTGTTGTAGTTTGAAATGGAGTTGAGTTCGAGCCCGGTGTCCCTCAGAAATGGGCACATCAGTAGACTTGCCAGACTCAGAATCCACAGTTAAACTATGTTGTTGTTGCTCAGTGGAATTCTGTGCTGAAACTTTGTCTTTTGCACCTGAGTTGGGCTTACCATCATCCGTTCCAGAGTCTGGGCCGACTATCTTCACCGAGTTCTCACTCGTTATTGTTTGTAGGAAATGCCAGTCCATATTCATTTTCCTAATCCACTCCCGTCCTAGTAGTGGAGGACCTCCTTCAGATATCACATATAAGTCCATTATTTGACTGTCTTCGCCCTTGTGGGCCACTGCAACCTCTATTTTCCCGATGGGGTACACTCTTTGCCCCGTGTATGTTTTCAATATAATCCCCGTATCCTGTAGGGGAATATGTTGGAATAACTTTCCGTAATCTTTCTTATTTATGACCGTCAATGCCGATCCAGTGTCCAATTCCAGTTTTACTTGGACTCCTTCTATCTGAAGAGTGACCCAAATTGTCTGGAGGTCTGCACCCTTACCAGCGTTGAGTACTCTTAAGCTAGCCAGTTCATTACAGCTTAAGCTAGCCAGTTCATTACTGCTAGCGTCTGAATCGGACTCCTGTTCGGCCACCTTGTGTACCTTTGCGTATTTCCCTTGCGGTGACTTCTTGTTGCTGGTCTTCTTCCCTGACCTGCATACTCTAGCTATATGTCCAAGCCTACCACAAGTTCTACATTCTTGGTTTTTAAACCAACACTGGTTCTGATCATGCGTTGTCTTTCCACAACGATAACATTTGCCAGAACTCACACCCAATTTGTGTGCACTGAGCTCCGGTGACCGTAGCTGCATTACTGCCGTGCCTCTCGCTGCGGCTTCGTGTGCTGCTGCCATAGTGACCGCCTTCTCAAGCGTCAGCTCATTCTCCTCGAGCAGTCGCTTTTGTGTATCCTGTTTAAATAAACCACACACAAATTTGTCTCGTAGTGCATCTGTCAGGCCCGTTCGAAACTGGCAATATTTCGCTAATTTACGCAATTCCAGCAAATAATCAGCATTGCTTTCATGCTGTAGCTGCCTTCTGTCGTAAAATTTAAATCGTTCCGCTAGCATCAGCGGCGTGGGGTTTAGATGATCTTTCAGGACAGTAACAATCTCATCGAACGTCTTATCCGCCGGTTCATCTGGTGATAACAGGTGTTTCAATTGCCCGTACGTCTTCGCACCCATTAAATTTAATAATGTTAGAGCTTTATCTTGGTCACGAATTTTATTGGCCTTACAATAATTTTTTACTCTTTCAACATATATGGCCCAATCTTCGAGGTCACTATCAAAGGTGCTAATATTCCCGTGTTTAGGCATTGTAGATTTGCAATTTCTCAGATTTTATTTTCTTTACTTGTTATCAAAGATGGCGGCTTCCCGCTCTTGCCGTCGTCCTCCGCCCACAAAATGGCGGTTTTCCCGCGCTTGGCGGTCTTCACCCGTCCCCCGACGCCGTCTCCCTTCAGCCCTCGAGTGCGGCCCTTATCTTCGCCGCGATCGATAGCCCGCGCTGTGCACCGCGACTCTCGCACCTTGAGCTTCTGCAGCCGCCGCGCCTTTCAGTCCGAGTGCGGCTCTTATCTTTGGTCCCGATCGCTGGCCCGGCTGCGCCCCTCACTTCAAAGCGGCCCGGCCCTTATCTGCCGATCGCTATCGCCCTACCTCTCTCTCTTCCCCAGTCCTGTCTTTACTCCGGTTCACAAGCTGATGGAGGCTTCAGGGTCCTAATGCCTGTCGCTTCCAGTCGCTGGAAGCTGTCAGGATTTCTGCTGCCCTTCAGTTTTGAGTGGGGTGTTGAGGATTGAAACCTCTCTTCAACGTCCTGTCTTTGGACGAAGCCGCCTGGAATAACTGCCGCAGGGTAAGAGCCTGACTCGTCGCCAGTGTTAAGTATGTGTATTGTATTGAACAATTAACACAAAGACTTAAACGTATAACTCAAACAGGCCTTTACTGGTTGGAGGTAGGGACTGCACATAGGTCTTTACTTCATGCCCACAGGCGGGAACTGAGGGGAATCAGTACCCACAGTACTATTTATACCCCTATGGCCAGGAGTGGTACTGCGTATCACTACGCCCAACAAGTAGTGCAGTCCTGTCCATAGGTTCAAAGTAGCACACATATTACATACACAACAACCACCACACTCAACTTTTTTGCTTCAGGCTCATTCCAGGGATCAGCAGCGGACATCAGCGGCGTCTTCCAGGCGGCCGCACACACTTGCATCACGCAGGTAACCGATGCCCTCTTTGCCATCGCATACAATCACATCCATTTTTCCAAGGATCAAGCCAGTGTAACTGCGCGTTCGGTTGGGTTTGACAATCTGGCAGGCTTTCCAAGGGTGCAGGGCGTCGTTGACTGCACATATGTGGCCCTTAAGGCACCCCATCACAATCCAGGTATTTTTGTCAGCCGCAAGGGCTTCCACTTCCTCAACGTACAGCTGGTGTGTGACCACAAGAAGGACATTTTGCATGTTTGTGCCACGTACCCTGCGAGTTGCCATGACTCCTTCATCCTGTGCCAGTCTAGTGTGCCTCCGCTCTTCTGTCCGCCAGACCAACTTAATGGATGGCTACTTGGAAACAAGGGCTATCCCCTGAAGACGTGGCTAATGACGCATTTGAGGAGCCCGTCCAACGAAGCTGAGGAGCGCTACAACTCGAGCCACATTTCCACCAGATCCATAATCAAACCATCGGCTTGCTGAAGATGCACTTCAGATGCCTGGATAGATCAGGTGGAGACCTGCAGTTCTCAGCAGCCAGGGTCTCCAGAATGGTTGTGGTCTGCTGTGCACTTCACAACGTGGCACAGCATCGTGGCTTGCAGATGCCTGAGGAACAAGTGGCTCATCACATAGCCTCCTCAGATGAGGAGGAGGAGGAGGAGGAGGAGAGCGACAACGACCAGCTTGCAGAGGCACATCACCCAGCGCCAGCAGCATGCGAGCACATTGCTGGCCAGGATGCAAGGCACACACTCATCTTGGCCAGATTTGCTTAGCCTAGCCAATCAAGCACTTTTGCCTCGCAGTTTCTTACCAGAGCATCGACAATGGCCAAGAACCTGCGGTTCCTGCCACTCTGACCACCATACTGACAATTGCAAGTCATCCTAAGCCCTCAATGTGGAAGCCCCATTAGCGAAATGACACAGGCCGCAACTGCAACAGTTGACATCAGAATTTTTAATGACAATAACCAACTGATGGCTTTTCAACATTAAACATATCATTTCACCCAAGTGACTACCGTTGTGACTACTTGTGCATTATCTTCCTCTAACGCGTGCTCCTACATAGTGCTTCCCCTGTGGCTTCAGCAGATGTGGAGGCCCCTTGCTCACTTTCTTGCTGCTTCTGTCTTGACACCTTTGGCGGGCGTCCTCCGGGGTTGCGAACCTGTGAGGGCTCGGCAACAGTCTGCTGCTCCTGTGGCTGAGCAGGGGTTGAGACGCCGATCTCAGTTGGGTGCGGACTCTGGTGGGGCTCTGACCGAGGGCTCTGCAGTTGCATGTGTATTGATTTCTTTGTGGGTTCAATGACGAGACATTTATGAAAGAGAATGACTTTTAATCTAAAGCTTGTTCAACTCTTTTATACAGCTTTTACAGGAGACACGATGCTTGTGATCAACTGAAGCGTCGCCGGTGGGAGTAAACCTTCCATTTTTCACTTCGTTAGCTATTCTCTAATGGTAAGTAACGATGTTCTCTTTTGGCTTGCTAATTTGTGGAGAGCTGATTTAACTTCAGATTTTTTCTCTTCATCTCTTTCAGTCACTTCTGACACCATGTATTGATTTCTTTGTGGGTTCTATGACGAGACATTTATGAAAGAGAATGACTTTTAATCTAAAGCTTGTTCAACTCTTTTATACAGCTTTTACAGGAGACACGATGCTTGTGATGCATCTAGAACGAAACTGAAACTAAACCAAACTGCTTGTCTCTCACATGACCTCTGCTGGTCAGGCATAAGTAATCAATACCTGCAAACATGCTGGTAAGGCATCATAATCAAACAGGCAAATAACATCACTATTTGCTGATATCATTACAGCATGGTTGTGTGAGCACTTGGAGAGGAGTCCCCACTTCCTTGTATGCCACCAACATCCCTCTCATGGGTCATCCCCACTTCAGAGCTTGCAAGTGGCTTGACAGCACCTTGCTGCATTTCAGGGGGGCCATGAGGACCCATTTCTGTGCTGGAAGTCCGACTCCCGAGAACTTGCATGAAGGTCTGGTTTGTTTGCTCAATAGCTGACCACCGCTCCTCAAGAGATGTCAGTCTATTCTGAACAAATACCATGTTTTCCATTCCCTGGCGACTGAGCTTCTCCATGGACGTAGTCATCCTCTCCTCTACCGTAGCCATCCTCTCCTCTACGGTAGCCAGCCTTACCATGAAGGTAGCCATCCTTACCGTGGTGATGCGTTCATGCACCAACGCCTCCACAAAGGCTCTGCTCATGTTAGCGATGGACTCCTCCATTCGCTCCACACTTGCAGCGACCCTTGAGACAAAACCTGCCAGAGACTCCTGCACCTGTTCCTGGAGTTCCAGCACCGCTCACTTCTGGATGGAGCCGGAGGCAGAGGGTCGCCATGCAGCTGAGCCGAGCTGGCAGAGTCCTGCACCCTCCGACTAGGACTCTCCACTGCTGTCCCTGTCTCCACCATCTGCTGATGCTCACTTGTGAGCTGTGATACACCAGATGACAACACTGCACTATCTCGCGAAGGTCCCACCGAGGTGTGAGTGTCTGCGCTGGTGCTGGGTGCGCTGAATTCTGCTGACGCTGTGCACTCAGAGGTTGCAGCTTCCTCTGAGGAGTCTGGAGGCTCAGGCTGTTCCTCCTGGATAGTGGGGACGGGGACTTTCGATGGTCCTGTGAGGGAGTAAAGGAAAGAGTCAGAGATGTGAGGCCAAGGTTACATTCACATTGAATATTGCAGATGATCAAAAGTCAATCTGTTCGAGCATCAGAATCATTATCAGTGACTCATGCAATGTCAATGAGAGAGATGCCAAACTATTCTGTCACCAGCTTGCTCTGATGCACCAGTCTGTCCGTCCCCCACTTGCGCATCCTCCTCCACTCCCACGATCTCTCGGGCTGCCTCCTCCCAGGGCGTGAGCTGGGCTACTGAGGGTGACCCCTCCTCCTGTCCTCGCTCTTTCCCTCTTATTGTGAGCTCTCTTTTCCTGCAATGAGGGAGACAAGTGGAGTTTGAGTGAGAATGAAGGAGTGAGTGTAGAGAATCCGTATCATTGATGGTTAGAAGGAGACAAAGATGGAGACCAAGGGCCTTAGTTGTGTGTTGTAAGTTGTTTTCATAGCATCACAGCGATAGGGAGTGTGAGGGTTGCATAGTCGAATAGTTAGGTGAATATGACCATAGAGAGAGAGGGAATGGGTAAGGGTGCAGGGATGTCAGTGTCAAGTGGGATGTGGAGGAAGAGGTTATCAAAGCTGAGTGCTGGTGAAGAGAGGCAATGGGGATCAGATTGAGGGTGATGGGAAAGTCATACTCACTTTTCCAGTGCGCAGAAGGTCATGAAACCTCTTCCTGCACTGCAGCCAGGTTCTGCGGCACATAGACAAAGAGTTGACCTCCTGGGCCACTTGCATCCACACAGCTTTCGTCTGCTGGGGAGGCTTCTTCCTCCCTGAGGATGGTAAGAGCACCTCCTTATTTCCTCTTGCTCCCTCCACCAGAGCTTGCAGGGCGGCGTCATTGAACTTGGTGCAGACTTTGGCCTACTGCTGGACATATTGGCTGGAGGAATCTATCACAGCAAAGGGCATAAGGTTTGCAGTCTGCAGAAGAAGCAAGGCTGCTTGCAGGCCTTAAATCTAACAGCACTGATGACGTCATTGGAGGCGACTTTCAGGATGGAAAGACTAAGTGGGCCAGGGGTTCCCACACGCTGGAAATCAATTTCCCAATTAGGGGAAAATCGCATATTTTTCCCACATCAAGCTGGAGTCGGGTGGCTAACACGAAAAGTGGCTGACACGCCCCCAGCCCGCCCCAATGGCAAAATCGAGCCCTATGACACTGCGGGGGAGAAATTCAGTGTCGCCCCGTTTGGGGCGCTACTATTGGCCGGGCGCAGAGTTTAGCGCCTGGCGCTAATTATCGCACCTGACTGCAAAATTGGCCTCTATTGCCCCAGGAGGTGATTTAAGTTCTAAATCAGGCGCTTCACACCTCTCTTAAAGCGCTAACGCCGAGGAGCGAGGCGCCACCTCAGAGCACTGGCGAACCTCATGTGATGACAGTCAGCAATGGAACACAGACACACTGGCGCCGGCCAGTTCTTAAGGGGAAGGTCGATGTTGTTGGCCAGCCAGACCCTGCTCATTGCAGCCTTGAATCTCGGCCTGGAGAGACCTCGAAAGCAATTGTGCTGGAACCACCAATAGGCCCAGGGAACGAGCTCAGCGCTTCAGCGACGAGGCCTTGGTGGCTCTGGTTGGCGCTGTGGAGTGGTGACGGGCACTGCTCTACCCACAGAGTGGCAGGAGGCCATTGCCCTGTGAATACAGACGAACCTGGAGGGAGGTGGCTAAGCACATCTCCTCCAGGAGCCTGGTGCCAAGGACTCATACCCAATGTCATAAGAATTTCAACGACCTCACTCGGGTGGTCAGGGTGAGTGGCTGCTTTTCAATACTTCTACAACCTCACTCTGTGCCCAGAGGGTTTACAAGCCCCAAATTCCCAACACTCATCCAAGACCTATGGGCATCTCAAAAAACACACACGCACATTCCACACCTTGCATACAGTAAGGCTATTCAACTATGGGAGGCACATCAGGCAAGCACATGGCTGCATACATTAAGGGCTATTCAACTATGGGAGGCACATCAGGCAAGCAGATGGCTGCATACATTAAGGGCTATTCAACTATGGGAGGCACATCAGGCAAGCAGATGGCTGCATACATTAAGGGTTATTCAACTATGGGAGGCACATCAGGCAAGCACATGGCTGCATATTCACTGAGATGTCGTCCTTTTTCTTGCAGGCCAAGCTCTCTCATGACAGGCGGGAGCAGTAATGCACGGGAGGAGGACCGGCTGACCTACACACCCTCACCGTTTTGGAGGCGTGCGTGCACAGGATTGTTGCCAGCCAGGTGATAGGTGATAGGTGCCGTGGCCGCTGGAGTGGTCGACCCCCTTGGGGACAGCAATGGTAAGTTCATCAGATTTCTCTCCTCACCAGCCTTTTACACTTTCAATCCAACTTACTAACCAGTCCTTGCTCCCTTACTGCCCCACTGTCCTCACGCTAAAGCCACTCTTGTACCTCCCTGCTTTCAGATAGTGAACCAGCAGCTGACCAGCCTGTCCCTCAAACTACCAGTGGCAGCGACGCCCCAGGCGAGGAGGAAGAGGAAGCCGGAGCCTCACTGCCTGCGTCTCCTGAGGGAGCCCGTTCCGACACTGGGACCACGCCTTCCCTGGAGGGGAGCAGGGGGGTAGGGTCCAATGAGGGTGAAGCTCCAGGACCCAGCGGGCTGCAGCAACGCCATGGGGGTAGGGAAGCTCAGGGGCCAGCTCCCCGGAGGGTGAGTAAGCCAGCTAGTCCGGCTGCACTGGACTCGGAGGAGGACTGCACCATCCCGGCCATGAATAGCCAGGCCTTGAGCATGCACACTGAGCTCATGGGTGCAATGGCAAGGGTGCCCAAAAGCATGGATGGACTGGCTAGGAGTGTGGAGCAGTCCGCTGCAGCACAGGCTGACACAACGCAGTGGCTTAGTGCTGCAATTCAGTCACTGGCTGCCGTGATCCAATCTCAGGCTGCTCTCATGCAGTCTCAGATTGATGTCACGCAAGCATTGATTGCTGCCATCATCACTGGGTCAGCCACATTTCCCCGGGGCTCTCACTGCGCCGCAGCAGGCCAGCAATCTGTGCTCGAGCAGATTGCTCTGGATGCTGATGTGCTGCCCCGTGGGAGTGCCAGTGTGTCGGTCGAGCAGGGGGTTGCTGTCCTCTCTCAGGATAACAGTATTCCTGCTCCCACCACTGGCACTTCCCCATTGTACTTGCCACCGCCTGTAGCCCGGACTGCTGCCGCCCATGCAGAGTTGGTGCAGTCTGCAGCCGGGCCCTCCAGGCCCAGAGCTGGTTGAGGCCGTCCTTCAAGGGCATCTGTAGTCCCTGGATCTGACATTCAGCAGTCTTCCGCCAGCCTTGCTGCAGCCACTGGGGTCCCATTATGGAGGAACAATAGGGTGGGAAGGGGAAAAGTGCGCAAGGGAAGGAGATCACCCTCGAAGGGCAAAAAGTAGGAGGCCTAAATAAATAGTGGGAATGTATATGATAAAGGTCGAGGTTCGTGTGATTACATTTGTTTACTATTTTGCCGTTTATCTCCATCTTGTGAGAACGAGTTCTGTTAGTTCATGATTTGTTGTGTTGGTTTCTAATTGTTTGTTCTGAATAAATGACACACGCAAAGTTTGCTAAATAAAAAAGTTTTTGTATTCAAAATTTACATTTTTGGTCTTTGGAATCATTCCACCTTTGGCCAGCAATAGGGGGTGCGGGTTGCTTTCCATTATATTGTTCTCCATGCCAGAAGCCATCTTCTGAGTAGGGGACTAGAAGCGGCTTCTTATCATCCATTCACGGACGGCCCTTGCACTGGCAATATTGTGTGCCTCCCTCCCACGTTGGTGCTGCTGATCCTCCTCCTCATCCTCCTCCTCCTCATCCTCCTCCTCCTCTTCCTCCTCATCCTCCTCCTCCTCCTCATCATCATCCTCCTCCTCCTCCTCCTCCTCCTCCTCCTCCTCCATCCTCCTTCCTCCTTCCTCCTCCTCTTCTTCGTCTTCCTCTTTCTCCTCTTCCTCCTCTTCCTCCTCTTCCTCCTCCTCCTCATCCTCCTCCTCCTCTTCCTCCTCCTCTTCCTCCTCCTCCTCCTTCTCATCCTCCTCCTCCTCATCCTCCTCCTCCTCTTCCTCCTCCTCTTCCTCCTCCTCCTCCTTCTCATCCTCCTCCTCCTCCTCCTCCTCCTCTTCCTCTTCCTCCTCCTCCTCCTCCTCCTCCTCCTCATCCTCCTCCTCCTCTTCCTCCTCATCCTCCTCCTCCTCCTCCTCCTCCTCCTCCTCTTCCTCCACCTCCTCCTTCTCATCCTCCTCCTCCTCCTCCTCTTCCTCTTCCTCCTCCTCCTCCTCCTCCTCCTCATCCTCCTCCTCCTCTTCCTCCTCATCCTCCTCCTCCTCCTCCTCCTCATCCTCCTCCTCCTCATCCTCCTCCTCCTCTTCCTCCTCCTCTTCCTCCTCCTCCTCCTTCTCATCCTCCTCCTCCTCCTCCTCCTCCTCTTCCTCTTCCTCTTCCTCCTCCTCCTCCTCCTCCTCCTCATCCTCCTCCTCCTCTTCCTCCTCATCCTCCTCCTCCTCCTCATCATCATCATCCTCCTCCTCCTCCTCCTCCTCCTCCATCCTCCTTCCTCCTCCTCTTCTTCGTCTTCCTCTTCCTCCTCTTCCTCCTCTTCCTCCTCTTCTTCCTCTTCCTCCTCTTCCTCCTCCTCTTCCTCCTCCTCCTCCTCAGGTGATGCCCCAATCCCTGGTGGCATTGGTTGTGTCCTCAGGATTGCCAGGTTGTGAAGCATGCAGCATACAACTATGAACAAGGAGACTCGCACAGGAGAGTACTGCAGGGCTCCTCCTGAGTGGTCCAGACAGCGGAACCATTGCTTCAGCACGCCAATCGTTTGCTCAATTATGTTCCTGGTGGCAAAATGGCTCTCATTATACTGCAGCTTGGCAGGGGTGTTGGGGTTATGGAGCGGTGTCATCAGCTAGGTGCAGAGTGGATAACCCTTGTCCCCGAGGAGCCATCCACTTGGGTGATGCGGTACCTGGAAAAGGTCTGGCACACCAGTCTGGCGCAGGATGACAGCATCATGGCTGCTGCCAGGATAGCGGGCATTGACGGCGAGTATGAGCTGTCTGTGGTCACAGACCAACTGCTCAATTAAGGAGTGGAACCCCTTGCGGTTTTGGAAAACCTCTGCATTTTCATGCGGTGCCCGCAATGCCACATGCGTGCAGTCAATGGCGCCTTGCACCATGGGGAAGCCCACTATCCTCACAAAGCCCAATGCGCGTTCATGCTGTTTGGCCCGGGTCATCGGGAAAGAGATGTACTGGTGTCTCCTTTTATAGAGGGCATTTGTCACCTCCCAGATACAACAATGGACAGCTAACTGGGAGATATTGGTGATGTTCCCAGTAGAAGCTTGAAAGGGGCCACTGGCATAAAAATTCAGAGCCACTGTGACCTTCACTGCTACCGACAGAGACGTCCTGGTCCTCAGTTGAGGCTGCAGATCTGGTTGCAGCAGGTGGCAGAGCTCAGTGACCACCTTCTTGCTGAAGCACAGCCTGCGCAAACACTGCTCCTCAGACAAATTAATGTAGGAGAATTGTTCCCGGAATAACTTGGGAGGGTAAGGTCTCCTGTGCAGAGGCCTGTTGGCCCTCCTCTCTGGCCATGTTTGCCACTCTGTCTCTGCGCCTCTGTTGCCTTCAATTCTGCAGGTGCAGGACGACGCCCCGACTCAGTGCAGCCCCCATAGTCTCTTCTAAATCACTGGAATGAAGGGCAAATCAAAATGAACCTGCAAAGTGCTACTCATGACCCAAAACTCCTTCACACAGCGTTGAATCTCTCCAGACATTTCTCTCCCTCTCAGAATGCGTGGTGCAAAAATTTCACCTACAAGAAAAGGCAGGAAGGGCCCAGATTTAAATAGTGCTTCCCCAGCCCCTTCCCGACTGCAAAACGTTCCCCTCTACCTGTCATTGCTAATGGTAGGTAGAAAGGCAGGGGGCGCGACTCAATATCTGGTCCGGGGCGTTGCACGCTCGACTGACGTCATGATCTGCGGGCACAGGAGATCATGGCAGTAGTGTTTAGTGCCGCTGCAAAATGTCTTCCAAGCGTCCCGTTAGCCCCCCCTGCAGGCGCTAACAGGAAGCACTAAGCAATCAATTTTTTCCCCCTACGACTCTATGATTAATTACAGAGTAGTGATAATGGGGGACTTCAATTATCCCAATTGCTTTTTTTTAATTCACTTATGGGATCTGGGCAGCGCTGTCAAGGCCAGCATTTATTGCCCATCCCTAGTTGGCCTGGAAAAGGTGGTGGTGAGCCGCCTTCTTGAACCATGAGCTGACCTTTGAACTGCTAGGTGGCAAGTATTATTAAGCTCTCAGCTGCTGTTTGATAAAGAGGCACAAGTTGTCTACATACTAACTGTGGGGGTGCAGGAGAGAAACCTTTACAGCAGGTTGGATATCTGTGGGTGAAGAGTCAGCACTCAGGACATGGAGCCTTTTCAACCTGTCCTGCCACCTTCAATGATTTGTGCACATACAGCCCCAGGTCTCTCTGTTCCTGCACCCCCTTTAAAATTGCACCATTTTGTCTATGTTGCCTCTCTTTCTTCCTAATATATCACTTCACACTTCCCTGCGTTAAATTTCATCTGCCATGTGTCTGCCCATTTCACCAGTCTGTTTGTATCCTCCTGAAGTCTGTGCCTATCCTCCTCATTGTTTATTACATTTCTGAGT
Source organism: Somniosus microcephalus (assembly GCF_052327205.1). Taxonomy (NCBI): domain Eukaryota; kingdom Metazoa; phylum Chordata; class Chondrichthyes; order Squaliformes; family Somniosidae; genus Somniosus; species Somniosus microcephalus. Next base: position 271,432,079 of record NC_140994.1, on the reverse strand, counting down.
TTCATATCATCTGCAAACTTTGAAATTGTGCCCTGTGTACCCAAGTCCAGGTTATTAATAAATATCAAAAATACCGACCCCTGGGGAACACCACAGTATACTTCCCTCCAGCCTGAAAAACAACCATTCACCACTGCACTGTTTACTGTCCCTTAGCCAATTTTGTATCCACACTGTCATTTAATCCCATGGGCTTTAATTTTGCTAACAAGTCAATTATGTGGCACTTTGTCAAATGCCTTTTGAAAGTCCATGTACAAATCAACCGCACAACCCTCATCAATCCTCTCCATTACTTCATCAAAGAATGCAACCAAGTGCCTCATTAAGCAGCATCGACCACACATTGTGGGTTCCTTATCCTGAAGAGACTGCTGATATTTTCCATGATCATTGGTGCCAGCCACAAATTATTGAATTCAATTCTACAAATTGTGATGGTGGAAGTTAAACGCGAATCTGTGGGTTGGTAGTCTAGGACTGGGTGATCAACCCCAGCAGCCATCAAGCAATTTTGGTTTCTGAACTTCTTTGGAAAATTCTAATACCATTCCCAATCATACTGAAACCAACCGGGAGGAATGTGTGGGTGGGATTAGGTGGGTTTGGATGGTTTGGATGGTTTGGGTGGTTTGGGTGGTTTGGATGGTTTGGGTGGTTTGGATGGTTGGGTGGTTTGGGTGGTTTGGGTGGTTTGGATGGTTTGGATGGTTTGGGTGGTTTGGATGGTTTGGATGGTTTGGGTGGTTTGGGTGGTTTGGGTGGTTTGGATGGTTTGGGTGGTTTGGATGGTTTGGGTGGTTTGGATGGTTTGGGTGGTTTGGGTGGTTTGGATGGTTTGGGTGGTTTGGGTGGTTTGGATGGTTTGGGTGGTTTGGGTGGTTTGGATGGTTTGGATGGTTTGGGTGGTTTGGATGGTTTGGGTGGTTTGGGTGGTTTGGATGGTTTGGGTGGTTTGGATGGTTTGGGTGGTTTGGGTGGTTTGGATGGTTTGGATGGTTTGGATGGTTTGGGTGGTTTGGGTGGTTTGGATGGTTTGGATGGTTTGGGTGGTTTGGATGGTTTGGGTGGTTTGGGTGGTTTGGATGGTTTGGATGGTTTGGGTGGTTTGGATGGTTTGGGTGGTTTGGGTGGTTTGGGTGGTTTGGATGGTTTGGGTGGTTTGGATGGTTTGGACGGTTTGGGTGGTTTGGCTGGTTTGGGTGGTTTGGATGGTTTGGGTGGTTTGGATGGTTTGGACGGTTTGGGTGGTTTGGCTGGTTTGGCTGGTTTGGGTGGTTTTGGTGGTTTGGATGGTTTGGGTGGTTTGGGTGGTTTGGATGGTTTGGGTGGTTTGGATGGTTTGGGTGGTTTGGATGGTTTGGGTGGTTTGGCTGGTTTGGGTGGTTTGGCTGGTTTGGGTGGTTTGGCTGGTTTGGGTGGTTTGAATGGTTTGAATGGTTTGGATGGTTTGGATGGTTTTGGTGGTTTGAATGGTTTGGGTGGTTTGGATGGTTTGGGTGGTTTGGCTTTGGATGGTTTGGGTGGTTTGAATGGTTTGGATGGTTTGGGTGGTTTGGGTGGTTTGGATGGTTTGGGTGGTTTGGGTTTGGATGGTTTTGGTGGTTTGAATGGTTTGGATGGTTTGGGTGGTTTGGATGGTTTGGGTGGTTTGGGTTTGGGTGGTTTGGGTGGTTTGGATGGTTTGAATGATTTGGGTGGTTTGGATGGTTTGGATGGTTTGGGTGGTTTGGGTGGCTTGGATGGTTTGGGTGGTTTGGATGGTTTGGGTGGTTTGGGTGGTTTGGATGGTTTGGATGGTTTGGGTGGTTTGGGTGGTTTTGATGGTTTGGGTGGTTTGGGTGGTTTAGATGGTTTGGATGGTTTGGGTGGTTTGGATGGTTTGGGTGGTTTGGGTGGTTTGGATGGTTTGGATGGTTTGGGTGGTTTGGGTGGTTTGGGTGGTTTGGATGATTTGGGTGGTTTGGATGGTTTGGGTGGTTTGGATGGTTTGGATGGTTTGGGTGGTTTGGGTGGTTTGGGTGGTTTGGATGATTTGGGTTGTTTGGATGGTTTGGATGGTTTGGGTGGTTTGGGTGGTTTGGGTGGTTTGGATGGTTTGGGTGGTTTGGATGGTTTGGGTGGTTTGGGTGGTTTGGATGGTTTGGGTGGTTTGTGTGGTTTGGATTGTTTGGTTGGTTTGGGTTTGGGTGATTTGGGTTGCTTGGGTTGCTTGGGTGGTTTGGATTGTTTGGATGGTTTGGGTGGTTTGGGTGGTTTGGATGGTTTGGATGGTTTTGTTGGTTTGGGTTTGGGTGATCTGGGTGGTTTGGGTGGTTTGGATGTTTTGGACGGATTGTGTGATTTGGATGGTTTGGGTGGTTTGGATGGTTTGGGTGGTTTGGGTTTGGGTGGTGTTGTGGCGCTCCGTAGTTTTCAATATGCAGCCACTGAGCTTTGAGGCTTTTTGTTAGATCCGTGTGTTAATGGAGACACGGAATGCAGGAGTTGATTTAACAAGTGTTTACTGAACAAAGTCTGGAGGTGAACTAATTACACAAGACGCTACACAGGCTTATATACCCGAGTGGTCACTACTGGTACTACAGTATACAGGGGCTTCAAAAACATAGTCCCTCTTAAAGGTACATACACTACAATTCCTCCCCTTTTAGGCAAATAGTACATAACATTTTAAGTAATCATTAAATAATATTTTTACAAGAATAATAATATACACATTTGCTGAAGTTAATCAATTACAAATTCAGTCTCTCTGGAGGTTTCCTGACTCGGCCCGGATAACGCCTCGGTGGTGTAGTAGGTTTTGGTGGTGTAGTAGGTTCTTTTGGCAAGGTTGATTCGGCTTCAATGCCAGTGTTGGGTTCATCTGGTTCCAGTATCACCGGATCGGAGGTAGATACTATGGGTATCTCTGCTTCATCGCTAGGCGTATAGAGTTGTGGTGTAGGTTGTCCTTTTTCGGATGACTCTATTATCTGGTCAGCATGGCGCCTTATTATGCTTTCTCCAATGTCCATGATATACATCAGCGGTCCTAGTCGTGTGCAAATAGTTCCAGGCTGCCATTTCTCGGTACAGTAGTCCCGGGCCAAAACTGGTTGACCTATCTGGAAGGTTCTAGTTGGCCTTTCATTCATGCTTTGAAATTGCCGGTTCTCTACGTCCCTTCTGACGTTTGGCTTGACCAAATCCAGCCGGCATCTTAGTCTCCTATTGAAAAACATCATGGCGGGGGTTTGGTTTGTAACCACATGTGTTGCATTCCTGTACGCAAACATGAAGTTATCTACCTTATGTTGTAGATTTATGTCTTCATTACCCATGGCCTTTATGGCCTTCTTGAAGGTCTGGACAAACCTTTCAGCCAATCCATTGGTGGCGGGATGGTATGGGGCGGACGTGTAGTGCTTAACCCCATTGTTTTTTAAGAACTTCCTGAATTCTTCGGATACAAATTGCGGTCCATTATCAGAACAGATCTGTTCAGGCAGCCCATTCCTGGCGAATATGGTCCTTAATACTGTGATGGTTTTTTCCGTGGTGGTGGAGCTCATCTTTATTACCTCCGGCCACTTGGAGTGTGTATCCACCGCGATTAAGAACATTGAGTCCATAAATGGACCAGCAAAGTCGATATGTACCCTTTGCCATGGAGATGAGGGCCACTCCCATGGATGTAGACGGGCTTGTGGTGGGGCGTTTTGGACCTTCTGGCATCCTAGACAGCTCTTGGTCATTTCTTCGATGTCTCCATCGATACCTGGCCACCACACAAACGCTCTGGCTAAGTTCTTCATTTTCACTCCACCCAGATGCCCCTCGTGAAGCTCCTTTAGCACTCTATCCTTGAGTTTGGGTGGAATCACCACTCTGGATCCACACATCAAGGTTCCTCAGCACACTGACAGCTGTTCTCTTCTTTGCGAGAATGCTGGCAACAGTGGTTCGCCATGTGCTGGCCATCCCTTCATCGTTAAATCGTAGACTCGTGAGAGAGTCGGGTCATTTCGCGTTTCCTTTTCAATGGTAGAATTTGTCACCGGTAGACATTCCACTATGGTCGAGTGGAACATCTCCACTGGGTCCACTGTAAGCGCCTCTTCCACCGTTGGCAACGGTAGGCGCGATAACCCGTCAGCATTCCCATGCTGTTTTGTTCCTTTGTATTCTATGTCATATTGGTGTGCCCCTAGGAAAAGGGACCACCTCTGTAGCCTTTGCGCTGTCATAATGGGAACACCCTTTTTAGGGTTGAATATGGAGACGAGGTGTTGATGGTCAGTCAACAAGGTAAATTTTTGTCCGTGTAGGTAATGGTTGAATTTCTTCACCCCCCACACCAGGCTGAGTGCCTCCCTGTCGATCTGGGCATAGTTACGCTCAGCTGAGTTCAATGAGCGTGACGCAAAAGCTATCGGCCGCTCCAAGCCATCAGGGAATCTATGCGATAATACCGCTCCCACGCCGTAAGGGGATGCATCGCACGCCAGTCTGATTGGCAGTGACGGGTTGTAATGAGCCAACACTTCCCTGGACGTGATCAAGCCTTTGCATTTATGGAAGGCACGTTTACAGTCTTCGCTCCATTTCCAAACTACTCCCGTTTGTAGCAGTGCATTAAGCGGGTGCAGAACCGTCGACAAGTTTGGTAAAAATTCATGATAGTAATTTACTAATCCCAGGAACGACCTTAATTGTGAGACATTTTCAGGCGCTGGGGCCTTTATGACCGCTTCAATTTTTTCAGGTGACTTATGCAGCCCTTCTTCGTTAATGACATGGCCACAATATGATACTTGTTTCTGGAAAAATTCGCACTTGGGGCGATTTGCTCGTAGGCCCCGTTCTCTCAGCCTCGTGAGCACCTGCTCCAAGTTGGCAAGGTGCTCGTTGTCGTTTTCTCCTGTTACAAGGATGTCGTCTAGGTAGCATTGAGTCCCCGGAATCCCTTGCAGGACTTGCTCCATAGCTCTTTGCCAGATAGCCGGAGCTGATGCCACTCCGAAAACCAGTCGATTGTACTGGTACAGGCCTTTGTGTGTGTTTATCGTGAGATACTTTTTAGAGGCCTCCTCAACCTCCATCTGTAGATATGCCTGTGCTAAGTCAATTTTGGTGAAACGTTTCCCTCCGGATAGTGAGGCGAAAATATCATCTCCTCTGTACCGTGTGAAGAACCGGGTTTACAGTCACCTTGAATTCCCCACAGATGCGAACTTTTCCCTGTTCTTCAGATTTATCATTATTCAACGTTTTCTTCATGACCAGGACGATGGGTGTTGCCCACTCGCTCCAATCTACCTTGGATAACACGCCTGCTTTTTCCAAATTCTCCAGCTCTGCCTCGACGGCTGGACGAATTGCGTATGGCACCGGCCTTGCCTTAAAAAACTTGGGAATTGCCACATAAGAACATAAGAACATAAGAAATAGGAGCAGGAGTAGGCCAATTGGCCCCTCGAGCCTGCTCCGCCATTCAATAAGATCATGGCTGATCTGATCCTAACCGCCAATCCAGTATGACAGGACTATCTCCTGAATCCAACAGAATTAGACACACGAAACAGGAGCAGGATCAGGCTACACGGCCCCTGGGCCCGCTCCGCTACCCACAGGGTCATGACCGATCCGAACCTAGACTCATGTCCAAATTCCTGCCCGCTCCCCGTAACCCTTAATTCCCTTTTCTTCTAGGAAACTGTCTATTTCTGTTTTAAATTTATGTAATGATGTAGCTTCGACAGCTTTTTGGGGCAGCATATTCCATGGACCTACCACCCTCTGAGTGAAGTAGTTCCTCCTCATCTCAGTTTTGAAAGAGCAGCCCCTTATTCTAAGACTATGCCCCCTAGTTCTAGTTTCACCCATCATCTGGAACATCCTCCCTGCATCCACCCGATCCAACCCCTTCACAATCTTATATGTTTCAATAAGATCGCCTCTCATTCTTCTGAACTCCAATGAGTAGAGTCCCAATCTACTCAACCTCTCCTCATATGTCCATCCCCTCATCCCCGGGATTAACCGAGTGAACCTTCTTTGTACTGACTCGAGAGCAAGTATGTCTTTTCTTAAGTATGGACACCAAAACTGTATGCAGTATTCCAGGTGCGGTCTCACCAATACCTTGTACAACTGAAGCAATACCTCCCTATTTTTATATTCTATCCCCCTAGCAATGAAAGCCAACATTCCATTGGCCTTCTTAATCACTTGCTGCACCTGCATACTAACCTTTTGAGTTTCGTGCACCAGGACCCCCAGATCCCTTTGTACATCTTCCACTTTTATTGAGGCGGTGGCGCCTTTCCGGGTTCCTAGTTCCTGTTGAAACACTTCTTTGGCTTTAGCCAAGATTTCTTTTAATCGTCCAGGTATGACGTCATCGTCGTTTTTTTTCTTACTGGTCACCGTCAGTGCCTGAATGGAGTGCCAGTCTAAACGTATCTTTCTGATCCATTCATGTCCCAACAACGGTGGACCACCATCTTGCAGAACGTATAAATACAACTTCTGTATTTCCTTGCCGTTGTATACAACAGGCACCCTTATTTTCCCTCTGGGGTATACTTTCTGCCCCGTATATGTCTTCAAGATAATGGATGTGTCTTTCAAAGGTATATGCGGAAATAGCCGCTCGTAATCCTGTCGACTCATGACGGTCAGAGCTGATTCTGTATCTAGCTCCATTTTGACTGGGGACCCCGCTATCGTGAGGGTAACCCAAATGGTCTGGTAATCTTCTTTAGCAATTACATTATGTAATTTGAGACAGCTTAGTCTCTTGTTTCCGGAGTCGCTATCGCTCTTCTGGTCTTCGGAGCTACTGTCCGTCATCATTTGTACCTTTCTGTACTTTTCCTTATTGACCTTTTTACTGTCAGCGGATTTCTTTCCAGATCTGCATACACGTGCAATGTGTCCCATCTTTCTGCATTGCCTGCATGCTTTGTCCTTGAACCAGCAGCCCTTCTGGTCATGGGTGGATCTGCCGCAGCGATAACATCTCTCAAAACCCCGTGTCATTTCATGGGTGCCGAAGTCCTGTGGCTTTTGCTGTATCTCGGCAGCTCCTCTTGCTGCTGCTTCGTATGATACAGCCACACTGAAAGCCTTGTCCAGTGTCAAATCTTTCTCAGAAAGTAACCTTTTCTGTGTTCCTTCGCTTTGGAGACCGCAGACGAATTTGTCTCATAGAGAATCTGCCAGTCCTGCCCCGAATTGGCAGTGCTTTGACAGCTTTCGTAATTCTGTGAGGTAATCAGCGTTACTTTCATTCTTGTGCTGATTCCTCCTGAAGAATTTGAATCGTTCCGCTATCAGCAGCGGTGTTGGGTTTAAGTGCTCTTGTAAGGTATCAACAATCCCCTTAAAATTCTTGTCCATCGGTTTGGCTGGAGTGATCAAGTTTCGTAACAGCCCGTATGTCCTTGCGCCCATCAGATTTAGAAGTACCGATGCCTTTTTATCATCCGCTACTTCATTCGCCTTGCAATATACCTCCACTCTTTCCACATATGTGGTCCAATCTTCCATATCACTATCGAAAGCAGTAATATTGCCAGTCTTCGGCATCTTGAAAATCTAAAATGGCGCTTCCCGCGCTTTTCCTCCGTCCCCGATGGATCAAAATGGCACCTCCCGTGCTTTTCTTCCTTCCCCGCCGAGTTGAGATGGCGCCTCCCGCGCTTTCCCGCTGCTGCTGCTGCTGCCAATGCTATTCTCCGCGGTTCCCGTTGCGACCTGCAGTTTTTCGCGGTATTTCTATTTTTTTTTATATATCGCTTCAATAGTTTCTCCGTTACTTGGAGAACCGTTCCCGTCGTGGAGCGGACCCTCTGGGACTTTCCCCTCCCTCTGCTCGGTCCGAACGCCGACCTGCTTTGCAGCACCGGACGTGCCCTGAGTGCTCCACCCTCTCTCTCTCTTTGCTTCTGCTTCCCGACTCGCTGCCCGGCCCCGTTGCAGAGCCACCCGATCGAGCTCTAGCCCGCCGCAGCCCAGGAAGGATCAGTGCACTACCTGCCACCAGCCCGTTTAGCTGGGGAAACCACAGACTGGAGACCAAGCCTGGCCCTCGTTTTCGAGTTTCTTCGAGTTATTTATTTATTATTATTTTTTTTTCTTGCCTCTGACTTTGACCTTCGTCTGAGGAATCGATCCCCTTGAGGTGCTGCCAAATTGCAGGTAAGTTCGTTTCTAACTCGTCGCCACTGTTAGATCCGTGTGTTAATGGAGACACGGAATGCAGGAGTTGATTTAACAAGTGTTTACTGAACAAAGTCAGGAGGTGAACTAACTACACAAGACGCTACACAGGCTTATATACCCGAGTGGTCACTAATGGTACTACAGTATACAGGGGCTTCAAAAACATAGTTCCTCTTAAAGGTACATACACTACACTTTTAGCAACGAGTAGACGCGTGTCGAAATAAAACGTTCCAAAACTTAACTTTGTCTTTTAACTGTTTACTGTATTACATTTTAAACAGGATTTCAAACTAAAATATGTTTAACATGCACACGGTCAAAAACTGTATTGCACCACAGCCCTCAAAGTTACTACCTTTTCTAGCCTCGTGGAGCTTGAACTGTAATAATGGCTGGATATCATGTGACAAGCTTAAGGACTGTACCATTGTAGCAAGAATAAAGGGGGTCTCTCAGACTATACTATCGGAACAAGAAAAGAGGGGGTTTCTCAATACAAGAAGTCAGTCAGGTAAATTAACTATATTATACTAGAATATGCATCAATAATAAACAAAGGTACATACATACTGTATCATAATATTTAAACAATATTTTAAAGTATTTTCTTTCTTCTTTACACTTTCTTAAACTTTCATGACTCTTACAGGCGGCTTGGGTGGATTGGGTAGTTTGGGTGGTTTGGATGGTTTGGATAGTTTGGGTGGTTTGGGTGGTTTGGATGGTTTGGGTTGTTTGGGTGGTTTGGATGGTTTGGGTAGTTTGGGTGGTTTGGATGGTTTGGATGGTTTGGGTGGTTTGGGTGGTTTGGATGGTTTGGGTGGTTTGGGTGGTTTGGGTGGTTTGGATGGTTTGGGTAGTTTGGGTGGTTTGGATGGTTTGGATGGTTTGGGTGGTTTGGGTGGTTTGGATGGTTTGGGTGGTTTGGATGGTTTGGGTGGTTTGGGTGGTTTGGGTGGTTTGGACGGTTTGGGTGGTTTGGATGGTTTGGGTGGTTTGGGTGGTTTGGGTGGATTGATGGTTTGGATGGTTTGGGTGGTTTGGATGGTTTGGGTCGTTTGGGTGATTTGGGTGGTTTGGATGGTTTGGGTGGTTTGGGTGGTTTGGATGGTTTGGGTGGTTTGGGTGGTTTGGATGGTTTGGATCGTTTGGGTGGATTGATGGTTTGGATGGTTTGGATGGTTTGGTGGTTTGGGTGGTTTGGATGGTTTGGGTGGTTTGGATGGTTTGGGTCGTTTGGGTGGATTGATGGTTTGGATGGTTTGGATGGTTTGGGTGGTTTGGGTGGTTTGGATGGTTTGGGTTGTTTGGGTGGTTTGGGTGGTTTGGGTAGTTTGGATGGTTTGGGTGGTTTGGGTGGATTGATGGTTTGGATGGTTTGGATGGTTTGGGTGGTTTGGGTGGTTTGGATGGTTTGGGTTGTTTGGGTGATTTGGGTGGTTTGGATGGTTTGGGTGGTTTGGGTGGTTTGGATGGTTTGGGTCGTGTGGGTGATTTGGGTGGTTTGGATGGTTTGGGTGGTTTGGGTGGTTTGGATGGTTTGGACGGTTTGGGTGGTTTGGATGGTTTGGGTCGTTTGGGTGGATTGATGGTTTGGATGGTTTGGATGGTTTGGGTGGTTTGGGTGGTTTGGATGGTTTGGGTGGTTTGGGTGGTTTGGGTGGTTTGGGTAGTTTGGATGGTTTGGGTGGTTTGGGTGGATTGATGGTTTGGATGGTTTGGATGGTTTGGGTGGTTTGGGTGGTTTGGATGGTTTGGGTTGTTTGGGTGATTTGGGTGGTTTGGATGGTTTGGGTGGTTTGGGTGGTTTGGATGGTTTGGGTCGTGTGGGTGATTTGGGTGGTTTGGATGGTTTGGGTGGTTTGGGTGGTTTGGATGGTTTGGGTCGTTTGGGTGGTTTGGGTGGTTTGATGGTTTGGATGATTTGGGTTGTTTGGATGGTTTGGGTGGTTTGTGTGATTTGGATGGTTTGGATGGTTTGGGTGGTTTGGATGGTTTGGATGGTTTGTGTGGTTTGTGTGGTTTGGGTGGTTTGTGTGGTTTGGGTGGTTTGGATGGTTTGGATGGTTTGGATGGTTTGGGTCGTTTGGATGGTTTGGGTGGTATGGGTTTGGGTGGTTTGGGTGGTTTGGATGCTTTTAATGGTTTGGATGGTTTGGGTGGTTTGGGTGGTTTGGATGGTTTGGGTGGTTTGGATGGTTTGGATGGTTTGTGTGGTTTGTGTGGTTTGGGTGGTTTGGGTGGTTTGGATGGTCTGGGTGGTTTGGATTGTTTGGGTTGTTTGGATGGTTTGGGTGGTTTGGGTTTGGGTGGTTTGGGTGGTTTGGGTGGTTTGGGTGGTTTGGATGGTTTGGGCGGTTTGGGTGGTTTGGATGGTTTGGGTGGTTTGGATGGTTTGGATGGTTTGGGTGGTTTGGGTTTGGTGGTTTGGATAGTTTGGGTGGTTTGTGTGGTTTGGGTGGTTTGGATGGTTTGGGTGGTTTGGATGGTTTGGGTGGTTTGGATGGATTGGGTGGTTTGGATGGTTTGGATGGTTTGGGTGGTTTGGATGGTTTTGGGTGGTTTGGGTGGTTTGGATGGTTTGGGTGGTTTGGGTGGTTTGGATGGTTTGGGTGGTTTGGATGGTTTGGATGGTTTGGGTGGTTTGGGTTTGGTGGTTTGAATGGTTTGGATGTTTTGGATGGTTTGGACGCTTTGGGTGGTTTGGATGGTTTGGATGGTTCGCGTGGTTTAGGTGGTTTGTGTGGTTTGGGTGGTTTGTGTTTTTTGGGTGGTTTGGGACCTGGTTGTCCTCGTACACCAGTCGCTGAAGGTAAGCATGCAGGTGTCGCAAGCAGTTAAGAAGGCAAATGGTATGTTGGCCTTCATTGCAAGAGGATTTGAGTACAGGAGCAACAATGTCTTAGTACATTTATACAGGGCCTCGGTGAGACCACACCTGGAGTACTGTGTGCAGTTTTGGTCTCCTTATCTAAGAAAGGATATACTTGCGATAGAGGAAGTGCAGCAAAGGTTCACCAGACTGATTCCTGGGATGGCAGGACTGTCGTATGAGGAAAGATTGGGTCGACTAGGCTTGTATTCACTAGAGTTTAGCAGAATGAGAGGGGATCTCATTGAACCGTATAAAATTCTGACAGGTCTAGACAGACTGGATGCAGGGAGGATGTCTACCCTGGCTGGGGGGTCTAGAACGAGGGGTCACAGTCTCAGGATATGGGGTAGGACATTTAGGACTGAGATGAGTAGAAATTTCTTCACTCAGAGGGTGGTGAACTTGTGGAATTCTCTACCACAGAAGGCTGTGGAGGCCAAGTCACTGAATATATTTAAGAAGGAGATAAATAGATTTCTAGATGCAAAAGGCTCAAGGGATATGGGAAGAGTGCGCGAATATGGTCTTGAGATAGAGGATCAGCCATGGTCATATTGCATGGCGGAGCAGGTTCGAAGGGCCAAATGGCCTACTCCGGCTCCTATTTTTCTATGTTTCTATGTCGTTCTACACCCCATTCCTGTGAAACCCCTCCCCTGCACCCCATTCCTATGAAACCGCTCCCCTGCACCCCATTCCTGTGAAACCCCTCCGCTGCACCCCATTCCTCGATCTCGTTCTTCATGCTTCAGCATGAGACACTTGAACTCTATCCTCTGCGTTTTTCCCTTCTATTTTATCTTCACTCTCCTTATCGTCCCACCATTTGATTCATGGTAACTTTTTCTGTCCTACCGGTCTGAGTTTGCCAGTTTGAACTCATACTCCCAGTTCTGCCTATGCTTGGTGCCAGGACACTGGTGCTGGTTTGGTTCTCCTGTGTAACCATCTCCTGCTCCAAATCTGTTCCCGAAGCCCCATATTAAACGCTTGCTCCTGTAACACGCATCCAACCACACCTGTGTCTGATAGAGACTGGAATTCCCGACACTACTAGCCTTGAGATCGGGCATTTTCCCTTCCTTTTTAACTCCTTACATTCGTGCTCAGTACCCTCTCCTCAGCCCTGTCAACACACTTAGGCCTATAAATTCAGTGACGCCCCGCCAGCACGTTTGCGCCGGAAATTTAGCGCCCGCCACCGAGCCAGTTGTGCCCGCCCCAAATTCACTTTCAGCGCCCCAAAGCGGAAGCGGGCGCTGGTGCAGGGTGTGCCCGCCCCGCTTGGGGCGCTGAAAGTGAATTTCAGCGCTGCCGGTCCCGCTGCGCCACCCGATGCGGAGCGGCAGGCTGCTGTACTGCAGGCCTCCCCCTTCTCTTAAGGGGGAGGTGCCTGCAACGGCCGGAGCCCCGTTGAAAGTGCCGGCAAAAGAGCCCGGCACAACGGCGAAGTGCCGGGCTCCACGGAAACCAGCCGGCAATGCCGCGGGGGGCGGGGGGTGGAGGAGGCCGGGGCAGGAGGTGCGGGCAGGCGGCCGCCGAAAAAGCGGCCGGCCGCACCTCTGCTTTAAATAGCGCCTCTAAGGCTGCAGCACGGCCAGGTTTTCAAAACGTTGTTAGCGGCCGCCAGGGAAGAGGCGGCCGCTACTGAAGATGGGGATCGGCGTGGTTTCGGGCGGTACCGGAGCGCTGCGCACACCAATGACGTCATCAGTGCCGGCGCAGCGCTACCGGCTTACGCCGATTTAAAGGCCCACCTAATTTCAGCGGCGACGCAACTTCCGGCGCAACCCACTCTTGCGCCCCTAAATGGGCGCAAACCCAAGGGAATTTCTAGGCCTTAGACTCCACATGAACTTTACCACAGCCTATTCAGGAATCTTTTACCAAAACTCTCCCTGCATTCGCTGTCTGATATGTCACTCTGCCTCTAGGCAGAAGAGCCAGGAATAGTGTCACTGTCACACAACAAGTTGCTCCTGAGCAGGACGATTATTGTTTACTCAACACCTGATCAAATAAAATGGGGGCTTTTGGAGGATGAATAGACCAGGAGGAAGTTCATATCATCAGGCATTATACCGTGAATCTTGTTATCAAGTCGGCCCATTTTAATCCCTATTACTGTCCAACAAAGTGGAAATGATCTTTAATCCATGCCTTTGTTACCTCTAGACTTGACTATTCCAACGCACTCCTGGTTGGCTTTCCACATTCCACCCTACGTAAGCTTGAGATCACCCAAAACTCTGCTGCCCATGTCCTAACTCGCACCAAGTCCCGTTCACCCATCACCCCTGTGCTCGTTGACCTACATTGGCTCCCAGTTAAGCAACACCTCGATTTTAAAATTCTCATCCTTGTTTTGAAATCCCTCCATGGCCTCGCCCCTCCCTATCTCTGTAACCTGCTCCAGCCCCACAACCCTCCGAGATCTTTGCGCTCCTCCAATTCTTGCCTTTTGCGCAGCCCTGATTATAATCGCTCCACCATTGGCGGCCGTGCCTTCAGCTGCCTGGGCCCCAAACTCTGGAATTCCCTCCCTAAACCTCTCCACCTCGCTACCTCTCTCTCCTCCTTTAAGATGCTCCTTAAAACCTACCTCTTTGACCAAGCATTTGATCATCTGCCCTAATATCCCCTTATGTGGCTCGATGTCAAATTTTTTCTGATTACGCTCCTGTGAAGCGCCTTGGGACGTTTTACTATGTTAAAGGCGCTGTATAAATACACGTTGTTGTTGTTCATGGTTTTTCTCCTGCAACTCCCTGTTTTTGCATTGCTAATGATTTATATTTCATTTTATGTGGATCAATCAATACTCTTTCATACTTTTTCCTATTCTTCTGAAATACTCAAATCATCTAGTCATTAAGGCATCATAAAGGTTATGTATCAAAGGTCATCTCACTAAGTCTGCAGTTAGCATCAGAGAAACACGGGCCTACATCTGGTGTTTCTCACATCCAGAGTCTGAGAGTGAAAGAGACAGGGAGGCCTGAGAATGGGGGAGCAATGCGGAGACAGGCTGGCTGGTGAGTCAGTGGCTCCAGCTTGCCGACTGTAGGGGCAGCCTGATAGTAATCACTTCAGACCGAGCTCTTCAAAGCCTTGTACTTTGCACAAGTGTTAACACCAAGTTAACCAGCAGCGTATTAAATGTGATTCTCTATCGCGGCCTCTGTCAGCCTGATCTTCTGTAACTGGTTGTGAATGTGGCAACCAGTTAGAAAAATACAAAATCTTCAGGCATTTCCCAAATTACAATAACCTGTAACTAAACTGGAAAATTCTAATAAATGGATGCAGTCGCAAGGCTGAAGCCAAGTGTTACCGTTCCAGTCTTGTACAATAAATCTGCAGTAACGTGCACTGGTTGTGAACAGTAAAATCTGAGCTGGTCCAGTTACAGAACGGTTGTGTTAGGGCTGAGGGGGTGATGGAGACTGCGAGCCTGGCCCATAGCCTGGGATTGTTACAACAATGTTAAACCAGATCATTAGTAACAACAACATCAATGTGTATTTATCTCGCTCCTTTAATGCAATAAAATATCCTGAGGTGCATCACATTGACACCGAGCCATGTAAGGAGATATTAAGGCACAAGATGTTGGTTTTAAGGAGCATCTTAAAGGCGGAGAGAGAGGTAGCGAGTCGGACAGGTTTAGGCAGGGAATTCCAGTGCTTAGGGCCCAGGCAACAGAAGGCATGGCCACCAATGGTTGAGCGATTAAAATCGGCGATGCTCAAGATGCCAGAATTAGAGGAGCGCAGAGATCTTGGGGGGTTGTGGGGCTGGAGCAGGTTACAGAGATAGAGAGGGGCAAGGCCATGGAGGGATTTGAAAACAAGGATGAGAATTTTGAAATCAATGCGCTGCTTAACCAGGAGCCAATGTAGGTCAGCGAGCACAGGGGTGATGGGTGAAGAGGACATGGTGTGAGTTAGGGCACGGGCAGCCGAGTTTTGGATGACCTCAAGTTTACGTAGGGTAGAACGTGGGAGGCCAGCCAGGAGTGCGTTGGAATAGTCAAGTCCAGAGGTAACAAAGGATGTTCTTGCCATGGAGGGTGTGCAGTGAAGATTCACCAGACTGATACCTGGGATGGCAGGAATGACGTATGAGGAGAGATTGGGTCGATTGGGCTTATATTCACTGGAGTTTAGAAGAATGAGAGGGGATCTCATTGAAACTTATAAAATTCTAACAGGACTAGACAGACTAGATGCAGGAAGGATGTTCCCGATGGCGGGGGAGTCCAGAACCAGGGGTCACAGTCTAAGGATAAGGGGTAAGCCATTTAGGACAGAGATGAGGAGGAATTTCTTCACCCAGCAAGTGGTGAACCTGTGGAATTCTCTACCACAGAAGGCAGTTGAGGCCAATTCATTAAATATATTCAAGAAGGAGTTAGATATATTTCTTAAGGCTAAAGGGATCAAGGGATATGGGGAGAAGGCAGGGGCAGGGTACTGAATTTGGATGATCAACCACGATCTCATTGAATGGCGGAGCAGGCTCGAGGAGCCGAATGGCCTACTCCTGCTCCTATCTTCTATATTTCTATGTTTCTATGTTTCCCTTCTGAGGCCAGAGAACTGAAGCAAATTGTTGCCTCGGGATATCAGCCAGCTCAGTGCAGACAGGATCCAGGGGACTTGCAGGTCTGTGCATGTTTCCCACCACACAGCTTTACTTAACTTGTACCCACTAAGCCATGGGAGATTTCTGATCTAAATATTGAGGTATCTGATTAAGCACCTGTGAAGCGCCTTGGAACATTTTACTACATTAAAGGTGCTATATAGGTCCTCCTCAAAGGTCCTCCTCATATTCGGCTGCCCTCAAAACTTTGTCACTATCCTCCACCTGCTTCACGACGACATGCAAGCCGTGATCCTGACCAACGGTTCCACCACAGACCCAATTCACGTACGAACCGGGGTCAAACAAGGCTGTGTCATCGCACCAACGCTCTTCTCAATCTTCCTTGCTGCAATGCTCCATCATACCCTCAGTAAGCTCCCCACTGGAGTGGAGCTAATTTACAGAACAAACGGGAAACTGTTCAACCTCCATCGCCTCCAGTCCAGATCCAAGGTCGTCCCATCCTCTGTCATCGAATTACAGTATGCAGATGATGCTTGCGTCTGCGCTCACTCAGAGGTTGCACTCCAAACCATCGTAAACACCTTCACCGAAGCATGCGAGAGCATGGGCCTTACACTAAACATCCGTAAGAAAAAAATTCCTCTACCAACCTGCCCCCGCCACACAATGCTGCCCCCCGATTATCAAAATCCACGACAAGGTCTTGGACAATGTGGACCACTTTCTATACCTCGGGAGCCTACTGTCAACAAGGGCAGATGTCGACAACGAAGTCCAACACCGCCTTCAGTGTGCCAGTGCAGCCTTCGGTCGCCTGAGGAAGAGAGTGTTTGAAGACCAGGACCTCAAACCCGGCACTAAGCTCATGGTCTACAGGGCAGCAGTGATACCTGCCCTGCTGTATGCCTCAGAGACATGGACCATGTACAGCAGGCACCTCAAAGCACTGGAGAGGTACCACCAACGCTGCCTCCGCAAGATCCTGCAAATCCATTGGCAGGATAGGCGCACCAACGTCAGTGTTCTTGCTCAGGCCAACATCCCCAGCATTGAAGCTCTGACCACGCTCAATCAGCTCCGATGGATGGGTCACATTGTCCGCATGCCCGATACGAGACTCCCAAAACAAGCGCTCTACTCGGAGCTCCGACACGACAAGAGAGCCCCAGTTGGGCAGAGGAAATGCTTCAAGGACACCCTCAAAGCCTCCTTGAAAAAGTGTAACATCCCCACCGACACCGGGGAATCCCTGGCCCAAGACCGCACAAAGTTGAGGAAGAAGCATCCGGGAAGGCGCCGAACACCTCGAGTCTCTTCGCCGGGAGCAAGCGGAAGCCAAGCGCAGGCAACGCAAGGAGCGCACGTCAACCCAAGCACCCCACCCACCCGTCCCTTCAACCACTGTCTGCCCCACCTGTGACAGAGACTGTAGGTCCCGCATTGGACTCATCAGTCACCTGCGAACTCATTTTTAATGTGGAAGCAAGTCATCCTCGGTTTCGAGGGACTGCCTAAGAAGAAGAAGCTATATAAATACAAGTTGTAAGCTGTTGTTACTGAAAGAAAGAAATTACTTGCATTTATATAGCACCTTTCACGACCTCAGGGGTAGTCACTGTTGTAATGTAGGCAGCCAATTTGCGCACAGCAAGATCCCGCAAACCGCAATGAGATAAATAACCAATTAAAATGATTTTAGTGATGTTGGTTGAGGGATAAATGTTGGCCAGGACACCGGGGAGAACTCTCCTGCTCTTCTTCAAATAGTACCGTGGTTTACAAATAACTCTGGAGACCCAGGTTCGGCTAAACTGCAACCCTTCCTGACCTGTCCAAACAATCAGTTATTGATTGAGGATGCTGAAGGAATGCTCCACACGGACCCTGGTGGAAATGTGGCTCCTACACTCTGTCGCTGCTCGATGCAGTGCGCTATGAGCCATGGCTGCAGTCTTCAGATTACACTGGTACTGTTTGCAGTTGATGGTTAAAAGAATCAAAGCGGCAGCCTGGGTAATGAGCATGGTCTGCGCAAGTCTGTTGCTATGTTTGCAAACTAAAGAAAGAAAGACTTGCATTTCTCCAGTGCCTTTCACGACCATCGGACGTCCCAAAGCGCTTTACAGCCAATGAAGTACTTTTTGAAGTGTAGTCACTGTTGTAATTTGCGCAGAGCAAGATCCCGCAAACAGCAACGTGATAAATGACCAGATCATCTCTTTTAGTGATGTTGATTGAGGGATATATATTGGCCCCAGGACACCAGTGAGAACTCCCCTTCCTTCGAAATAGTGCCGTGGGATCTTTTACGTCTACCTGAGATTGCAGATATTTGCATTGGGGCATGTCCTGTCACATTAATGAATGAAACCATTATCCCTGGGAATGGCTGTGACCTGCTTGATGCAGGTGTTGAGTGTTGGAAGATGACAGAAAATTTATCCACCTATAACTCGTGGCTCGTGCGGAGCATAAACTCCGGCATGGGCCTGTTGGGCCGAATGGCCTGTTTCTGTGCTGTAAATATGATGTAATAACATTGCTGTCCCTGTGCAGGAGTTAGCACAGTGTGTACAGTTTTGTTATAATGTCCTTCCTGAATCTTAGTGTAAACAGGTAGATGTCCGAACAGGACAGATGTCAAATCCTATCACTGCACGCACGAGTGTCGGCATAAGGATATATTTTAATGGTCTGTCTAAAGTCTAAACACACTTATCTGATATGGTGCCTTTGATCCTTCTCTTGCAAAAGCTGCAAAGAGGGAGGTTTATGGCAGCCTGCTAATTCTGGCTCTGGACTACCAACCCAGAGTACATGGGGGAAAAATTCAGTATCGCCCCGTATGGGGTGCGATTATCGGCCGTGCGCAAAGTTTAGCGCCTGCCGCTAACTATCGCCTCCGACTGCAAACTTGGCTTTCATCGCCCCTGGAGGTGATTGGAGCGCTAAATCAGGCGCTTCACACCTGTCTTAAGGCGCAAAGGCCGAGAAGTGAGGCGTTACCTCTGAGCTCTGGCGAAGCTCATGTGATGTCAGTCAGCAATGGAACACAGACACACTGGCGCCGGCCAGTTCTTAAAGGGGAGAGTTGATCTTGCTCTCCATCCACACCCTGCTCATTGCAGCCTTGAATCTCAGCCTGGAGAGACCTGTACATCAAATCTGCTGGAAAGAACAATGGAGGGACCCAGGGAAAGAGCTCAGAGTGCAGCCCCCACAGTCTCTTCTAAATCGATACAAGGAAGGGCAAATCAAAATGAACCTGCAAAGCGCTGCTCAGTACCCAAAACTCCTTCACACAGCATTGAATCTCTCCAGAAGTCTCTCTCTCTCTCTCTCTCAGAATGCGTGGTGCAAAAATGTCGCCAACAAAAAAAGGCAGGAAGTGGTCACCTTTAAATAGCGCTCCCCCAGTCCCTTCCGGACTGCAAAACGCTCCCCTCAACCTGTCGTTGCTAGTGGCAGGTGGTAAGGCAGGGGGCGTCACTCAATATCCGGTCTGGGGCGCTACCGGGGCGTTGCACACTCGACTGATGTCACGATCTGCCGGCGCAGGAGATCGTGGCGGTAGTGTTTAACGCCGCCGCAAAATGTCTAGTTAATTTCGTGAGCAGCGCAAACATCGCTGCGCACGGGCGCTAGTTGCTTTGTGCCCCATTAGCACCCTCTTAAGGCACTAACGGGAGGCACAATCAACTGAATTTTCCCCCCCATGAGTTTAAATCCCACCCTGGTGAGTTGAATTCAATAAATCTGGTAAGTTTTTGGCTGCACCAGAAAGCTGGTTCACTGATGTCTCTCGGGGAGTGTCAGCCTAGATTTTGTGCTCAAGTCTCTGCAGAAGGGCTTGAACCCATGACCCTGCCTACACGTGACTAGTTGCACACTAGGAGCCTCCAGCACTAGAGATGGTCAGTAAACACCATCGTGCTGAGTTGTCTACAGCAAAGAACAAATACAAAAATGTATCCATAACTGCATGGAAATGAGATCACTGATCACTCCAGCTGCGCAGGCAAGCACTGAAATGAGATCACTGATCACTCCAGCTGCGCAGGCAAGCACTGATATGCAATGAAGAACAATTTTCAGTCACTGGCAGAAAGGCTGCAATGAGATCTTCTAAGTTCCGCTGTTAGTGCAGAAGCTGTGGGCGACAGTGAGATACAGCAAGAGCAATAAATCTTCAACAACAGCCAGTGAACTGAAGGGAATCGGTGAATGCTCAGCCAATCAGACACTGCTCTGGCCTCCAGTCACATCATGGGATCCTCCTATACACAGTTTGTCAGCAGCGTCCAGTTGCTCACGTACTTCAAGCTGTGTGGCTAAACACAGTACCCATGGAGCATGGTGCAGCTCTCACTCAGGTTTCCAATCCTCCCAGATTTTATGGGCGTTTCCTGGAATTGAGATCCTGGTTCTGATGAAGGGTCATCAAGCTAAAATGCAACTTTATTTCTCTCTCTACAGATGCTGCCTGACCTGCTGAGTATTTCCAGCATTTTCTGTTTTCATTTCAGATGTCCAGCATCCTCAGTATTTTGCTTTTGTGCCCTGGAATTGAGGTTTGTTTTCCCAGAAATTGCTAGGAAAGCAGGAGAAAAGTACTTTGTGTCCATGGAACTATGTTACGTCTGGTGAAGTTACATCATGGAGTGAGACAACAACAACAACAACAACTTGCATTTATATAGCACCTTTAACATAGTAAAATATAAGAACTCAGAATTAGGAGCAGGAGTAGGCCATACGGCCCCTCGAGCCTGCTCCGTCATTCAATAAGATCATGGCTGATCATCGACCTCAACTCCACTTTCCCGCCTGATCCCCATATCCCTCGATTCCCCATGAATCCAAAAATCTATCGATCTCAGCCTTGAATATACTCAAAGACTCAGCATCCACAGCCCCCTGGGGCAGAGAATTCTAAAGATTCACAAACCTCTGAGTGAAGAAATTCCTTCTCATCTCAGTCCTAAATGGCCGGTCCTTTATCCTGAGACTATGCCCCCTAGTTCTAGACTCTCCAGCCATGGGAAACAACCTCTCAGCATCTACCCTGTGAATCCCCCTCAGACTCTTGGGGGGAAAAATTCAGTATCGACTATTTCGGGGCACTAACGTCGGCCACCCACAAACTTTAGTGCCCGACGCAAATTAGCACCGGTGACAGTGAAATTCATCTCCAGGGCCCCTGGAGGTGATTGGAGCACTAACTCAAGTGCTGCACACTTCTCTTAGGGCGCTAATGTTGGGGAACGGGGCGCTACCTCAGAGCGATACTCAAGCTTGGGTGCTGTCAATCACCCAGTCCTCAGACAGACTGGTGCCTTCCAGTTCTTAAAGGGGAGGGTCAATGATGCTGCACAGCCTCACCCTGATCATTGCTGCTTTTGACCTGGGCCTGCAAGGAGCTGCAAATTTTGAACCACGAATATCATGGTTGCTCAGAGGCCCAGGGAGAGGGCTCGCCGGCTCAGTGACCAGGCTTTGGAGGCTCTGGTTGCAGCTGTGGAACGCCGACGGGCAGTGCTGTTCCCAGACACTGGCAGGAGGCCATTGCCACAGGAGTTCAGAAGGATGTGTAGGGAGGTGGCCCAGCACGTCTTGTTCAGAAGCCGGGACCAAAGGACTCACACCCAGTACCGCAAGAAGTTCAACAACCTCACTCGGGTGGTCAGGGTGAAGTGCTTGAAATACCTATACATCCCACCATCTCAACCTCACTCTGTGTACAGACGGTATCAACTGCCAAATCCCCAACACTCACCCAACAACTATGCCCATCTACTAAAAGTCACATCCACATCTCACACCTTGCAGACATTAACGGCTATTCAACTATGGTAGGCACATCTGCTAAACACATGGCTGCACACTCACTCACACGCTGTCCTTTTTCTTGCATACCAAGCTTGCTCATAAGAGGAGGGAGCAGCACGCACAGGACTCGGATGAGGACCTCGATGTTGAGGCAATGAACACACAGGTGATGAGCATGCATACTGAATTCATGGGTGCAACGGCAAGGGTGCCCGAGAGCACGGATACACTGGCTAGGAGCATGGAGGAGTCAGCCACCAGCACTGCTGCCATCTGTGTGCAAACCCTCGAACCCATCCTTGCCTCTTTGCAGAGGATGGTTGACTTGCAGGGAGACCGTGGGGACCCAGACCCCATTCCGCACGTCATTGGTCAGGTGGCAGCAGCTATTGCAGCCCAGGCTGAGGCAACGCAATGGCTTAGTGCTGTAATCGAGTCATTGGTTGGTGCTCTGATGCAGTCTCAGATTGATGCCACGCAAGCGCTGACTGCTGCCATCGTCGCTGGGTCGCCCGCAGTCCACCGGGGATCTCACGGTGCCGCAGCAGGCCAGCAATCTGTGCTCGAGCAGATTGCTCCAGATGCTGAGTGGCAAAGAAGGTGCTGTCCTCTCTCAGGATGACAGCATTCCTGCTCCCACCACTGCTGCCACCCATGCAGTGTTGGTGCAGTCTGCACCCAGGCCTTCCAGGCCCAGAGCTGGTCGAGGACATCCTGCAAGGCCATCTGCAGTCTCTGGCTCCCAGACTCAGCAGCCTTCCACCAGCCTTGCTGCAGCCACAGTACAGAGGAACAGTAGGGTTGGGAGGTGGGAAGTGCAAAGAGGAGGGAGATCATTGAGGAAGGCCCAGTAAATAAAATTTTTAGAGCAAATGGGGGGAGTGTGTGTACTAAAGTTGGATGTGTTTGTAAATATATTGTTCAGTTTGGTAAGAAGTATTTCCGTGTGCTAAGAACCAGTTCTGTTTGTTCATAAATTGTTGTTTGTTTGTTCTTGGTTGTATTTAATAAGACAGAGTTGTGCAGCATAATAATGTTTATTTCAACATAACAAATTTGGTCATGTTTCTCAATGGAACTTTGGCCGGTCAGAGGAGCTGCGGGATGGCTGTAATGATGTGATTGTTGATCCCAAATGCCACCTGCTCTCTCATTCATCGGATGCGCTGTGT
This sequence comes from Somniosus microcephalus, assembly GCF_052327205.1. Taxonomy (NCBI): domain Eukaryota; kingdom Metazoa; phylum Chordata; class Chondrichthyes; order Squaliformes; family Somniosidae; genus Somniosus; species Somniosus microcephalus. The sequence continues at coordinate 271,409,372 of NC_140994.1, read as the reverse complement.
TATGAGGCGTTCACGAATGGCCCTTGCAGAGGCAACATTGTGTGCCTCCCTCCCACGTTGGTGCTGCTCCTCCTCCTCTTCCTCCTTCGCCTCCTCCTCCTCCTCCTCCTCCTCTCCTTCTTCCTCCTTCTGAGGTTGTGCACCAATCCCTGGTGGCAATGGCTGGGTCCTCAGAATGGCGAGGTTGTAAAGCATGCAGCACACAACTTTGAAAACCGATACTCGATCAGCGGAGTACTGCAGTGCTCCTCCAGAGTGGTCAAGACAGCGGAACCGTTGCTTTAGCACCCCGATAGTCTGTTTGATCAGGTTCCTGGTGGCACTATGGTTCTCATTGTATGCAAGCTCAACAAGATTGTTGGGGTTATGGAGCGTTGTCATCAGCCAGGTGCAGAGTGGATAACTCTTGTTCCCAAGGAGCCAGCCACATGGTGGATGCGGTGGTTGGAACAGTGCTGGGACACCAGTCTGGCGCAGAATGAATGCATCGTGGCTGCTGCCAGGATAATGGGCATTGATGGCAAGGATGCGCTGTCTGTGGTCACACACCAACTGCATGTTCAGAGAGTGGTAGCCTTTGTGGTTGCGGAACACCTCTGCATTGTGATGAGGTGCCCCCAATGCCACGTGAGTGCAGTCAGTGGCACCCTGAACCATGGGGAAGCTCGCTATCCTTGCGAAGCCACATGCGCATTCATGCTGTTTGTCTCGGGTCATGGGGAATGAGATGCATTCCCTTCTCCTTCTGTACAGAGCATCTGTGACGTCCCGGATGCAGCAATGGACAGCAAACTGAGAGATGTTGGCAATATCTCCTGTTGAAGCCTGGAAGGAGCTGCTGGCGTAGAAATTGAGAGCAACTGTGACCTTCACTGCCACCGACATCCAGGTCCTGAGCTGAGGCTGGAGGTCTGGTTGCAGGAGGTGGCAGAGCTCTGTGACCACCTCCTTGCTGAAGCGGAGCCTTCTACGGCACTGCTCCTCTGACAGATGAATGTATGAGAATTTCTCCTGGAATACCCTGGGAGGGTAAGGTCTCCTGTGGAGAGCCCTGTTGGCCCTTCTCCCTCTAGCCACGTTTTCCACTCCCTCTCTCCACCTCCGCTGCCTCTGACGGTGAAGCTGGAGGGTGAGGCCCTGTGCCAGGACAGGCCCCATTAACACTTGTAAATGTTGCAGTACCAAAGTTAAGTGAAATGCAACCTGATAAGTTTTGTTGATGAGCAAAACTCCTTCAAGCCTAGTCTTGTGTGCTTGCAATTAGCATTTAACTTAAATTTACTGTCTTAAGTTTCTTCCAGGCTTGGGCAGAGCTAAGCAAACTCTGTGCTGGAGAGCAGGTGAGATTAGTTAATTAATTAACTGGTCTAATCTGGTTCTGTAACTGCCAGAGAGCGAACTCATATAAATCTCAGTAGTATAAATAAGGGAGGCTAGAGTGTAGTTTGTCATGGAGTGCAGCTTGGAACAGAGTGTAAACTGATGAGTAAGGGTGTGCCTTTCTTCTTTTTCTATCTTTGCCAGCCTCCAGGAGAGCAGGAGTTGAAAAGCTGCATGAGAGGGGACAGAGAACAGTGGGAGTTTGGCTCTGTGAAACCCCCCAAACTGCATTTGGAGAAAAATAAAAGGTGACATCACAGAGAAAAGGGTAAGTGATTGGTTGGTGAGTATTTTGCTCACTTATCTTATCTTTTACAGCCCAGAAAATATATTAGTAATTTTAAGGTTTCATTAGTATTAGTAAAGTTTACTAGCAGGAAAATCTTATTGGGTGTAGTAGGGTTTATTAATTATTAAATAAAAATACATTAATTAAGACACAATAAAGATGGCAGGGCAGGTGATTTGTTGTGACTGCAGGATGTGGGAGCTCTTGGATGCCAGTGTGATCCAGTCTGCGGTAAGTGTCTGCGGCTTGAGGAGTTTCGGCTCACAGTTAATAAGCTGGAGACCGAGCTGTGGACTCTGATGCATCAGCTGACCATCCAAACTCAGTACCTTGTCCTTGCTTTCTCCCATATCCCTTTAGCTTTAAGAGATATATCTAACTCCTTCTGGACACTTTTATTTCAGGGGGCAGTCACACCCCCTAGGATAGGGTCTTCTGAATAAGTCAGTGGTCAGGAACAGGAGGATGTGACTGAGTGAGGCAGGTATGGGGACCCAGGAGGTGGAGGAGCCTCAGCCTTTGCAATTGTCCAACAGGTTTGAGGTTTTTGCAGCCTGTATGGATGAAAGTGATAGCAGAAGGGTGGATGAACAAACTGACCATGGCACTGTGGTACAGGAAGCCATTCAAGTGGGGGGAGTTAATAGGAATGTACTGGTAATAGGGGACAGCATAGTCAGGAAAAAACAGGAAGTGCACACTTTAAATAGAGATCCTGCAGCACCCAGCCTCCTCTACCTGTCGTGCCTAGCGGCAGATGCTGAGGGGGGCGAAGATCAATTTCCAGTCTGGGGTGATGCATGCTTTGATGTCATAGAAACATAGAAGATAGGAGCAGGAGTCGACCATTCGGCCCCTCGAGCATGCTCTGCCATTCAATGCGATCATGGCTGATCATCCAAACTCAGTACCTTGTCCCTGCCTTCTCCCCATATCCCTTGATTCCTTTTAGCTTTAAGAGATACATCTAACTACTTCTTGAATATATTTAATGAATTGGCCTCCACTGCCTCCTGTGGTAGAGAATTCCACAGGTTCACCACTCTTTGGGTGAAGAAATTCCTCCTCATCTCAGTTCTAAATGGCTTACCCCTTCTCCTTAGACTGTGACCCCTGGTTCTGGACTCCCTTGCCAGTGGGAACATCCTTCCTGCATCTAGTCTGTCCATTCCTGTTAGAATTTTATAAGTTTCAATGAGATCCCCTCATTCTTCTAAACTCCAGCGAATATAAGCCCAATTGAGACAATCTCTCCTCATATGTCATTCCTGCCATTCCAGGTATCAGTCTGGTGAATCTTTGCTGCACACCCTCCATGGCAAGAACATCCTTCCTCAGATAAGGTGACCAAAACTGCACAAGGTGTGGCCTCACCAAGACCCTGTACAATGTAGCAAGACATCCTTGTTCCTGTCCTCAAAGCCCCTCGCTACGAAGGCCAACATACCATTTGCTGCCTTAACCGCCTGCTGCACCTGCATGCTTACCTTCAGCGACTGGTGCACAAGGACACCCAGGTCTTGTTGCATTTCCCCTTCTCCCAATCTATTGCCGTTCAGATAATAATCTGCCTTCCTGTTTTTGACACCAAAGTGGATAACCTCACATTTATTCACATTATACTGCATCTGCCCACATTATACTGCATCTGCCCAATCACCCAACCTGTCCAAATCATACTGGAGTTTCTCAGCATTCTCCTCACAGCACACTCGCCCAGCCAGCTTTGTGTCGTCTGCAAACTTGGAGATATTACATTTAGTTCCCTCGTCTAGATCATTAATATATATTGTGAATAGCTGGGGTACTAGCACTGATCCCTACAGTACCCCACTAGTCACTGCTTGCCACTCAGAAAAAGACTCGTTTATTCCAACTCTTTGCTTCCTGTCTGCCAACCAGTTCTTTATCCAAGTCAGTACCTTGCTCCCAATCCCATGTGCTTTAACTTTGCACGCTAATCTCTTATGCAGGACCTTATTGAAAACCTTCTGAAAGTCCAAATACACCACATCTACTAGTTCTCCCTTATCTATTCTACCAGTTACATCCACAAAAAATTCCAGTAGATTAGTCAAGCACAATTTACCTTTTGTAAATCCATGTTGACTATGTCCAATCCTGTCACTGTTTTCCAAGTGCTCTGCTATTACATCTTTTGTAATGGAGTCTGGCATTTTCCCCACTAACGATGTCAGGCTTACCGGTCTATAATTCCCCATTTTCTGTAACAGCTTTTTTAAATTGTGGGGTTACATTAGCTACCCTCCAATCCATGGGAACTATACCAGAGTCAATAGAATTTTGGAGGATGACCAGCAATGCATCTACTATTTTATAGGGCCACTTCCTTAAGTACCCTCGGATGTAGAATATCAGGCCCTGGGAAATTATCGGCCTTCAATCCCATCAATTTCCCTAACACCATTTCCCTACAAACATTGATTTCATTTGGTTCCTCCCTCTTATTAGACCCTATGTTCCCTGACATCTCTGGGAGGTTATTTGTGTCCTCCTTTGTGAAGACAGAACAAAAATATGTATTTAATTGGTCAGCCATTTCTTTGCTCCACATTATAAATTCCCCTGATTCTGACTGCAAGGGACCTACGCTTGACTTCACCAATCCTTTTCTCTTCACATATCTATAGAAGCTTTTACAGTCAGTTTTTATGTTCCCTGCAAGCTTGCACTCATATTCTATTTTACCCCTCTTAATTAATCCCTTTGTCCTCCTTTGCTGAATCCTAAACTGCTCCCAATTCTCAGATTTGCTGCTTTTTCTGGCCAATTTTTATGTCCTCTCCTTGGATCTTATGGTTTCCCTTGTTAGCCACGGTTGAGTCACCTATTTTTGTTTGTTTTATGCCAAACAGGGATGAACAAATTCTGTAGTTCATCCATGAGATCTTTAAATGTTTGCCATTGCCTATCCACCGTCAACCCTTTAAGTAACGTTCCCCAATCCATCCTAGCCAACTTGTGCCTCATACCATCATAGTTTCCTTTATTTAAATTCAGGACCCTAGTCTGAGTCAACTACTTCACTCCATCTTAATGAAGATTTCTAGGATATTATGATCGATCCTCCCCAAGGGGCCTCACACAACAAGATTGCTAATTAATCCTTTCTCATTACATAATACCCAGTCTAAGATGGCCTGATTTCTGGTTGGTTCCTCGACATATCGGTCCAGGAAACCATCCCGTATACACTCTAGAAATACCTCCTCCACAGTATTGTTAGCCCAATTTATATGTAGAATAAAGTCACCCATGATAACTGCTGTGCCCTTATTGCATGCATCTCTAATTTCCTGTTTAATGCCACCCCCAACCTCAGCATTACTGTTTGTGGATCTGTATACAACTACCACTATTGGTTCCTGCCCCATGGTATTTCTCGGCTCTACCCATGCAGATTCCACATCATCAGAGCTAATATCCTTCCTTTTCTATTGTGTTAATCTCCTCTTTAACCAGCAATGCTTCCCCACCTCCTTTTCCTTTTTGCCTGTCCTTCCTGAATATTGAATACCCCTGGATGTTGAATTCCCAGCCTTGGTCGCCCTGGAGCCATGTCTCCATAATCCCAATTATATCCTATCCATTTACATCTCTTTGCGCAGCTAATTCATCCACCTTATTATGAATGCTCCTCGCATTACGACACATTTGGGGGGAAAAATTCAGTTGGTTTGCGCCTCCCGTTAGCGCCTTAAGAGGGCGCTAATTGAGCGCAAAGCAACTAGCACCCGGGCGAGGTGATATCTGCGCCTCTCTCTCCGAATTGACCGAACATTTTTGCAGTGGCGCTAAACATTACCGCCCGATCTCCTGTGCATGCAGATCTTGTCATTGGAGCATGCAATGCCCTTGTGATGCCCTGGACCGGATATTGAGTGGCGCTCCCCTCCTTTCCGCCTGTCGCAACCAACGACAGGTAGACTGGAACGCTTCCCAGTCGCTGTGGGGCTGGGGGAGGCGCTATTTAAAGGGGGCCTCTTCCTGGCTTTTTCTGTGGTAGACATTTTTGCACCACTCATTGAGAGAGAGAGACAGAGATTTTGAGAGAGAAAGACTCCTGCATTGAGTCAACGCTGTCTGAAGTAGTTTTGGCTTCTGACCATAACTTTGCAGGTACTTTGCTTTTTGACCTTCATTACTTTGATTGCCAAGATACTATGGGGGCTGCAATGAATGGGGGCGTCGCCCTGCGCCATCAGATTCAGAGGGCACAGACGCAGGGAGAGAGTGGCAATCATGGCCAGCTGGAGGAGGGCCAAAAGGCCTCTGTACAGGAGACCTTACCCTCCCAGGGTATTTCGCCAACAATTCTCCTACATTAATATGACTGAGGAGCAGTGTTTGTGAAGGCTGTGCTTCAGCAAGGAGCTGGTCACTGAGCTCTGCCACCTGCTGCAGCCAGATCTGCAGCCTCAACTGAGGAGCAGGACGTCTGTCGGTGGCAGTGAAGATAACAGTGGCGCTCAACTTTTATGCCACCAGCTCATTTCAATCAGCTACTGGGGGCATCGCCAATATCTCCCAGTTTGTGCTGCATCTGTCAGGTCACAAATGCCCTCTATAAAAGGAGATGAGAGTACATCTCTTTTCCCCATGACCCCGGACAAGCAGCAAGAACGCGCAATGGGCTTTGCTAGGATAGTGGGCTTCCCCATGGTGCAGGGCGCCATTGACTGCACGCATGTGGCTTTGCATGCGCCACACAAGAATGCCAAATATTTCTGCAACAGAAAGGGGTTCCATTCCTTAAACGTTCAGTTGGTCTGTGACCACAGACAGCTGATGCTCGCTGTCAATGCCCACTATCCTGGCAGCAGCCATGGTGCATTCATCCTGCGCCAGACCACTGTGGCAGAACTTTTCCAGGCACCGCATTACCCAGGTGGTTGGCTTCTCGGGGACAAGGGATATCCACTGTGCACCTGGCTGATGACACCGCTCCATACGCCCAACACCCCTGCTGAGCTGCAGTACAATGAGAGCGTGCTCAAGCAACGGTTCCGCTGTCTGGACCATTCTGGAGAAGCCCTATAGTCCTCGCCTGAGTGAGTTTCCCACTTCGTTGTGTGCTGCATGCTGCATAACCTTACAATCCTCAGGACCCAGCCAATGCCACCAGGCCTTGGAGCACCACAGGAGGAAGAAGAGGTAGATGAGGAGGATGATCATCAGCAGCTCCAAGGTGGGAGGGAGGCACACAATGCAGTAACTGGAAAGGCTGTCTATCAACTGTCTATCTAAGCTTCTGCTGAGGAAATGGCTTCTGCCATTGAGAACAACATGAATGAAACGAACCCGCAAACCCTAAGCTGGCCAAGGCAACAATGATTGCGAAGACCAAACATGTACATTTTGAATACAAAAATGTCTTTATTTTACAAACTCTGTCATTTCTTCATGACAAACGAATAGAAAATCACAAAAAAACAGTCATTAACATAACTGGCTCACAACCTGGAGATAATGTCCAAAACACTAAACAAAAGTTCGACCACGAACCTTGGCCTTTAATAAAAAAAAATGACCAACATTTTGTCACGCCTCCTACTTTTTGCCCTTCGAGGGTGATCTCCTTCCCTTGCGCACTTCCCCCCCCCCCCCTTCCCATCCTGCAGCTCCTCTGTAATGGGACCCCAGTGGCTGCAGCAAGGCTGCTGGAAGGCTGCAGATGGTCACAACCTGAGACTGCAGATGCCCCTGAAGGACGGCCTCAACCAGCTCTGGGCCTGGCGGGCCCGGCTGCAGACTGCACCAACTCTGCATGGGCGGCAGCAGTCTTGGTTACAGGCGGTGGCAAGTGCAATGGGGAAGTGACAGTGTTGGCAGCAGGAATGCTGTCTTCTTGAGAGGACAGCAACTCCCTGCTCGACTGACACACTGGCACTCCCACGGGGCAGCACTTTAGCATCCGGAGCAATCTGCTGGAGCACAGATTGCTGGCCTGCTGCGGCGCAGTGAGAGCCCCGGGGAAACGTGTCCGAACCAGCGAGGATGGCAGCAGTCAGTGCTCGCGTGGCCTCAATCTGAATCTGCATGAGAGTAGTCAGAGATGGGGTCATGGCAGCCAGTGACTGAATTGCAGCACTAAGCATTTGCGTGGCATCCGCCTGTGCTACAGCGAAGTGCTCCACGCTCCTTGCCAGTGATTCAATGGATTCGGGCACCCTTCCCACTGCACCCATGAGGCTGAGTGTGCATGTCCACCGCCAGGGTGTTCACTTCAGCGATGAGCCGCTCCTCCTCTGCGTCCAGTGCAGCAGGATTCGCTGGCATACATTCCCTCCGGGGAGAACACCACCCCCGAGCTTCCCTACCCCCATCGCGTTGCTGCAGCCCGCTGGGTCCTGGAGCTTCACCCTCATCAGACCTGTCCCCCTGCTCCCCTCCAGGGAAGGCATGTTCCCAGTGTGGGCATGGGCTTCCTCGGGAGAGGGTGGTGCTGATGCTCTGGCTTCCTTTTCCTCGCCTGCAGCTTCACTCCCACTGGTAGTTTGAGGGCCTGTCTCCTCAGCTGGTGAATCACTATCTGACAGCAGGGAGGTACAAGAGTGGCTTTAGCGTGAGGGCAAGGTGGCAGTAAGGAGGAATGAGTGCAGCGATTTAGCAAGTTGGATTGAAAGTGTCAAAGGCTGGTGTTGTGAGGGACAAGTGGAAGCAGAGGACAAAATGGTGATGACCTTACCGTTGCTGTCCAGAACAGGGTCGGCATCTCCAGTGGCGACTGGACCAATCGCCCACAGTCCTGTGGACATGCACCTCAAGGTCACAGGGGTTGCAGCTGAGGTCGCCCTCCATCCGTCCGTTGCTGCTGTCTCCTATTATGAGATAGCTTGGTCTGCAAGAAAAAGAACGGCGTCTGAGTAAATATACAGCCATGGTCTTGCCTGATGTGCCTCCCATAGTTGAATAGCCCTTACTGTATGCAAAGTGTGGAATGTGTGTGTTTGATGAAAGGGCCATAGGTGTTGGATGAGTGTTGGGCATTGGGGCTTTTAAGACCCTCTGGCCATAGAGTAAGGTTGAGATGGAGGGATGGAGAGGTATTCAAAAAAAGCCACTCACCCTGACAACCCGAGTGAGGTCATTGAACTTTTTGCGACATTGTATTTGGGTCCTGGGCACCATGCTCCTTGAGGAGACTGAGCCACCTCCCTCCACACTCTTCTGTACTTGCGTGGCAAAGGCCACCTGCCACTCTCTGGGTACAGAATGGATCTTCTGCGCTCCACCACGCCAACCAGAGCCTCCAAGGCCCGCTCGCTGAAGCGCTGTGCTCGCTCCCTGGCCCTCTCCATAGTCCTTGTCTGCAAGATTTAGGCACAGGTCTCTCCAGGCCGAGATTCAAGGCTGCAATGAGCAGGGTGTGGCTGGAGAGCAAGATTGACCCTCCCCCTTTAAGAACTGTCCGGCGCAAGTGTGTCTGTGTTCAATCGGTAACTGACAGCACATGCGCTGTGCCCGCGCTCTGAGGTAACGCCTCGCTCCTCGGCCTTTGCAGCTTAAGAGGTGAGTAGCACCTGATTTAACGCTCCAATCACCTCCAGGGGCGATAAAAGCCAAGTTTGCCGTCGGAGGCGATAATTAGCGCCAGGCGCTAAATCTTGCATGCGGCCGAAAACGGAGCGATACCAAATTTTTCCCCCAAAGCCTTCAGGCTTGGTTTTTTTAACACTCTTAGTCCTTTTAAAATTATTATTCACTGTGGCCCTGTTTGATTTACACCCTTGATTTCTCTGCCTTTCACTTTTTGCTTTTCTCCTTCCTGTCTTTTGCTTCTGTCCTTGCTTCCCTTTCCTCTGTCTCCTGTACAGGTTCCCAACCCTCTGCCATTTTAGTTTAAACCCTCAACAGCACTAGCAAACACTCCCCCAGGACATCGGTCCCAGTCCTGCCCAGGTGCAAACCATCCAGTTTATACTGGTCCCACCTCCCCCAGAACAGGTTCCAATGTCCCAGGAATTTGAATCCCTCCCCCTTGCACCATTCCTCTAGCCACGTATTCATCTGAAATATCCTTCTATTTCTACTCTGACTAGCACGTGCCACTGGTAGCAATTCTGAGATTACTACCTTTGAGGTCCTATTTTTTAATTTACCTCCTAACTCCCTATATTCAGCTTTTAGGACCTCATCCCATTTTTTACCTATATGCACCATGACAACTGGCTGTTCACCCTCCCCCTCCAGAATGCCCTGCAGCTGCTTCGAGACATCCTTGACCCTTGCACCAGGGAGGCAACATACCATCCTGGAGTCTCGTTTGTGGCCGCAGAAACGCCTATCTATTCCCCTTACAATAGAATCCCCTATCACTATAGCTCTCCCGCTCTTTTTCCTCCTGTCCTGTGCAGCAGAACCATCCATGGTGCCAGGAAGTTGGCTGCTGCTGCCTTCCCCCGGTAAGCCATCTCTTTCCCCCCCCCCCCCCCCCCCCAAATATCCAAAGCGGTATATCTGTTTGAGAGGCGGATGGCTACAAGGGACCCCTGCACTACCTGCCTGCACCTACTACCTGCCTGGTGGTCACCCATTCCCTTCCTGCCTGTGCAGCCTTTACCCGTGGTGTGACCAACTCCCTAAACGTGCAATCCTCAGTATCGCGAATGTTCCAGTATGTATCCATTCGCAGCTCCAGTGCCGCAATGCGGTCTGCCAGTAGCTGCAGCTGAATACACTTCCCGCACACATGGTCGGCAGGGACACAGGAAGTGTCCCTGATTTCCCACATGGTGCAGGAGGAGCATGCCATGGGGCCAAACTGTCCTGCCATGACAGCCTTTAATTAATTCGAATTAAATCAAATCAATACCACTAATTACACTACAATTAAATGATATACTCAAGGGCCCTTGTTTACTAACACTCCCACTACATAACAGAGACCTTAGAAACTATAAACTACAAAAATTAAGTTTGGTTAGTGAGTTGTTTTTTTTTTTTTTTTCCAATCACTTACCTGCTTTCTGGTGATGTCACACTTCGATTACTTTTTACTTCTTTACTGTCACTGGTCCGTTGTTGCCCCGGCTCAACTTTGAAATCTCCCGAGGTTTGGCGCTCTCCAGCCGCTCTCGCTCACCTTTGAAATCTCCCGAGGTTTGGCGCTCTCCAGCTGCCATATTCGTGGGCCCCTTTGCACCGGTAACCGACAACACCCTGTAAATTTATTTAAAAAAATTTAAAAAAAATGCTGGCATAGGCACACCGGCTTAACTTCACCTAGGTGACCTTCGGCCCCAGCGCTCAATTCAGCACTGGGTCCGAAGCACGCCAGGTTAACCTGGCATTCAAGCAGGCTGACAGACGCTGACAGGGATGGTATCTGCAGCTGTTAAAGGGACCCACACATCAATCAGGTAAATGGCAGGGTGTGGCCCTGGTTTTTTGGATTTTATTGAAGTGGTGGCTTGCTGCAATATATGTGAAAAGTTTAAGTGTGTAGGGAATGCTGCTGGATGCTTGCAAGGGCTCGGATGGTAAGTGAATGCCTTTGAGAAGACCAAACATGCTGCGAATACTCAGCAGGTCACGCTACAGCCATGGAGTTCACGTCTCAGGTCGACATGCTGCCTGAACAACTGAGTATTTGCAGCATTTTATGCTGTCATTTCACATTTACAGCATCTGCAAGTAGAGGGAAGAGGAAGATGCAGGATGGGGGGCAGACACGGCAGGCGGGGGGCAGACATAAGAACATAAGAAATAGGAGCAGGAGTAGACCAATCAGCCCCTCGAGCCTGCTCCGCCATTCAATAAGATCATGGCTGATCTGATCCTAACCGCCAATCCACTATCACAGAACCATCTCCTGAATCTAACAGAATTAGACACACGAAATAGGAGCAGGATCAGGCTACTGGGCCCGCTCCGCTACCCACAGGGCCATGACCGATCCGAACCTAGACTCATGTCCAAATTCCTGCCCGCTCCCCGTAACCTTTAATTCCCTTTACTTCTAGGAAACTGTCTATTTCTGTTTTAAATTTATGTAATGATGTAGCTTCTACAGCTTTTTGGGGCAGCATATTCCATGGACCTACCACCCTCTGAGTGAAGTAGTTCCTCCTCATCTCAGTTTTGAAAGAGCAGCCCCTTATTCTAAGACTATGCCCCCTAGTTCTAGTTTCACCCATCATCTGGAACATCCTCCCTGCATCCACCCGATCCAACCCCTTCACAATATGTTTCAATAAGATCGCCTCTCATTCTTCTGAACTCCAATGAGTAGAGTCCCAATCTACTCAACCTCTCCTCATATGTCCATCCCCTCATCCCCGGGATTAACCGAGTGAACCTTCTTTGTACTGACTCGAGAGCAAGTATGTCCTTTCTTAAGTATGGACACCAAAACTGTATGCAGTATTCCAGGTGCGGTCTCACCAATACCTTGTACAATTGAAGCAATACCTCCCTATTTTTATATTCTATCCCCCTAGCAATGAAAGCCAATATTCCATTGGCCTTCTTAATCACTTGCTGCACCTGCATACTAACCTTTTTGAGTTTCGTGCACCAGTACCCCCAGATCCCTCTGTACTTCAGTACTTTCCAGTTTCTTGCCATTAAGATAATCACTTGCTCTACGATTTTTTTTTCCTGCCAAAGTGCATAACCTCACACTTTCCAGTATTGTATTCCATCTGCCAAATCTCTGCCCACTTACTTAGCCTGTCGATGTCCCCTTGCAGGTTTTTTATGTCCTCCTCACTCATTACTTTCCCTCCCATCTTAGTATCATCTGCAAACTTTGATATGTTGCACTCGGTCCCCTCCTCCAAATCGTTAATATAGATTGTAAAGAGTTGGGGACCCAGCACTGACCCCTGCGGAACACCACTAGTTACTGATTGCCAGTCTGAGAATGAACCATTTATCCCAACTCTCTGCCTTCTGTTAGATAGCCAATCCTCTATCCATGCCAGAATATTACCCCCAATCCTGTGATTTTTTTTTTTTTTTATCTTAAGCAATAATCTTTTGTGTGGCACCTTGTCAAATGCCTTTTGGAAGTCTAAATACACTACGTCCATTGGTTCCCCTTTATCCACCCTATACGTTACTTCCTCAAAGAACTCCAGCAAATTTGTCAAACATGACTTCCCCTTCATAAAACCATGCTGACTTTGTCCTATTAAATAATGATTATCCAAATGTCCTGTTACTGTCTCCTTAATAATGGACTCCAAAATTTTACCTACCACAGATGTTAGGCTAACCGGTCTATAGTTTCCAGCCTTCTGTCTACTGCCCCCCCCCCCTACGTGGCGGGGGGGGGCGGACGCGGCGAGGGGGGGCAGACGCGGCGGGAGGGGGGGGCAGACGCGGCAGGAGGGGGGCAGATACAGGCATCCCAGACAGCCCCTTTGTGGCCGGGATATCTGGGATGGAATCATCTGGCTGGGCAGGCTGCCTCTTCTTGTTGACCCACTGGCTAGGCAGGCTGCATTTCTTGGGTGTGTGAAATGAGGGAGACACCAGGGTGGAGTTGTGCTGATGGGAGGGTGGGAAGCCTAGAGGTGCAGGCGAGAAGGAGGATAACATATAAGGGTACCAGCATCTTGTATCCTTTCAGCCCCGCTGCTGGCCAAGGGCTCAGCCATGCCCTGCCAAGAATGACCTGCATTGTCTCCTCCATGGGGGTAAGATGATGGTAGATGTGCCTTGTCATTGGTGCCGATTGTTGGTAGGTGAGTGATTGGGGGTCCTGCATTTAGCAGTGTGTGAGGCCAGTGGTGCAGTTGGTAGACGGCTTTTGAAGATGCATTCACTGACCTTGACCAGTGGTCTGAGGTCATGAAGCTTCTTTGGGCACTGGCCAGGTGGTGAGAGTGACATTGCTGGCAGTGATGGCCTTGGTAATGTACTCCCACATTGTTCCTTCTGGTGGGCCTCCTGGCCCCTGTGGGTAGAGGGCCGCTCTTGCAGTGCTGACCCCCTGCACAAAGCTGGAGTGCTGCGTGCGAGTCTCTGGGTGCCCCTTCCCTGGCTTGATGAACCATTTGTGTTTGTGCTAAGGCAGTTTTCCCATTTGTTCAGTTTAGGAAGGTAATTCAGCTTTAAGAGCTGAATAATCACATTTGGAACTTCTGTTAAATATTGAATATTTGTTAAGACAAAGGGCTGAAGAATGTGTTGAATCAGTGCATTTTATTTTCTCTTGCTTCAATGTGTGTGGCCCCTTTAAATTTCAGAGCGCCTCACTGCCCACAATGCATTGTGAGCTTCACAGCCTCGCACACAGACGCTCGGAATCAGCAATGCCGCACCGGGACTACATAATTGGTCCCGGATCCCTTGTGCGACGCCACTAGGACAGCGTTGCACCTAAAGTTAGTGCTGCGCCACCTACCTCCATGTCCCCCACACCAATTTAGGTCGGTTAGTGCTGCACCTTTTCGGGTGGCTTAACGGCAGTTGCTGGTGACACCGACTGCTTTGCTGGCGATCACCAATTTTTCCCACTCTGTTTCCTGTTCAAGGACACCTAAGTCTCTCTGAACATCAACATTTAATAGTTCTCACCATTTAGAAAATATTGGCCCAGAAATTCAGGCCTCCACGGGTGAGTACGTGCTGGGTACTCACCCGTAGGCCCAACGGAAGAGCCGGTTTCGTGCATGGAAACCGGAACTTCCATTCCCTTAAAGGAAAGGGTTCAGAGGTCGAACTCATACGCCGGAGAGGCAGCGCGTACGCCTGGAACTTGCGTGTTTTTCCCAGGTTTTTCCGAGAGGGTAAGTCTCCAGGAGTTACACTTGTAAAAAGCAGGTGCAAGGCCTGCTTTTAACAAGGTAAGTGGTGAATTAATTAAAATTAAAACATTTTTTCCACAGGTTTATTATTTTTAAATACTTTAAAGAAAGGTAAGTTTATTTTTAGCCCTGTTAAAAAATGTAATTTTTTTCAAAAATTTAAATTATTGTTTAAAATAGTTTATTTTATGTAATTTATAGTTATTTTAAAAATGTGATAAAAAAAAAAAAAAATTATTTGAAGTTTGTGGTGTTTTGGGGCTTATATTTAAAGTTTGGACAGCTCTTCCTGTCAATTTTATGAATGGGCATTCCCTGCTACCAGTGGCTCTCCATGGCCCACGTGATCCCAGGGGACGCATCGAGCTAACTACGCCCCGGGATACGCAAGCACTGCGCACTGGCAGTTAGAGCAGGCCCAGGATCGGAATCTCACGCAGGCCCACAGCTCAACGGCTGGCGCGCTAGGTAAGTGCTTGCACCCGCAGGAAGCCTCCGACCCGAATTTCTGGGCCATTATGTTTTTCTATTCTTCCGACCAAATTAAATAACCTCACATTTTCCTACATTATACACCATCTGTCATCTTACTGCCCACTCACTTAGTCTATCTATATCCCTTTGCAGACTCTGTGTTCTCCTCACGGCTTACTGTCCCACCTAGCTTTGTATCGTCAGCAAACTTGGATACATTACACTCAGTTCCTTTATCTAAGTCATTGATATAGATTGTAAATAGCTGAGGCCTCAGCACTGATCCTTGCAGCACCCCACTAGTTACAGCCTGCCAGCATGAAAATGACCTGTGTATTCCTAATCTGTTTTCTGTCTGTAGTGTAGGTACCTTAAGAGAACTACTTTTACAGCTCCTGTATACTGTAGTACCGGCAGTGACCACACCTGTATATAAGCCTTGAGCATGCCTCTGTACTGTTAGTCTTTAGACTACCCTCCTCCAGTAAACACCTGTTGATTGTTCAGTTACAGCCTCCGTCTAGTTATTGGAAAACATCATACTTTAAGAATCACGGATTCAACAGTGGCGACGAGGTCGATTCGAATCTACCTGCAACTCTGCATTTCCTTTCAAGGATTCGCTCCGGGAGGACGGTGGAAGAAAGTCGAGGCCAGAAGCACGGGCGTCGACCACGAGCAACCGCCCAGTCATCCAGCAGAGCGTGAACATCGCAGGGGAGGCTGTTGAGAGCCAGGCTTGGTTCCTCAGCCACGACGATCTTGCCAAAAGAACCTACTACACCACCAGAACCAATACACCACCGAGGCGTTATCCGGACCGAGTCAGGAAGCCTCCAGAGAGACTGATTTATAATTGATTAACTGCAGCAATGTGTAGATTATTGTTCTTGTAACATGTAATTAATGATTCCTTAAAATGTTATGTACTGGTTGGCTAAAAGGGGAGGAATTGTAGTGTATGTGCCTTTAAGAGTCCCCTGTGTACTGTAATGGCCACGCAGGCTATATAAGCCTGTATATTGTGTTGTATCAGTTAGTTCACCTCCAGACTTTGTTCAGTAAACACCTGTGAAACTAACTCCTGCCTTCAGTGTCTCTATTAACACACAGATACAACATTGACAAGGCCAGCATTTATTGCCCATCCCTAGTTGCCCTTGAGAAGGTGGTGGTGAGCCACCTTCTTGAACCGCTGTAGTCCGTGTGGTGAAGGTACTCCCACAGTGCTGTTAGGGAGGGAGTTCCAGGATTTTGACCCAGTGACTATGAAGGATCAGCAATATACTTCGAAGTCAGGATGGTGTGTAACTTGGAGGGGAACTTGGAGGTGGTGGTGTTCCCATGCGCCTGCTGCCCTTGTTCTTCTAGGTGGTTGAGGTTGCAGGTGTAGGAGGTGCTGCTGAAAAAGCTTTGGCGAGTTGCTGTAGTGCATCTTGTAGATGGTACACACTACAGCCACGGTACGCCGGTGGTGGAGGGAGTGAATGTTGAAGGTGGTGGCTGGGGTGCCAGTCAAGCGGGCTGCTTTGTCTTGGATGGTGTCGAGCTTCTTGAGTGTTGTTGGAGATGCACTCATCCAGGTAAGCGGAGAGAATTCCATCACACTCCTTACTTGTGCCTTGTAAATGGTGGAATGGCTTTGGGGAGTCAGGAGGTGTGACATTTGCTGCAGAATACCTAGCCTCTGACCTGCTCTTGTTGCCACAGTATTTATGTGGCTGGTCCAGTTAAGTTCCTGGTCAATGGTGACCCCCAGGATGCTGATGGTGGGGGATTTGGTGATGGTAATGCTGTTGAATATCAAGGGGAGGTGGTTAGACTCTCGCTTGTTGGAGATAGTCATTGCCTGGCACTTAAGTGGCAGGTAACATTCTTGCCACAGATCAGCCCAAGCCTGAACATCATCCAGGTCTTGTTGCATGTGGGCATGGACTGCTTCGTTATCTGAAGAGTTGTGAATGGCGCTGAACGCTGCAGTCATCAGCAAACATCACCATTTCTGACCTTATGTTGGAGGGAAGGTCATTGATGAAACAGCTGAAGATGGTTGGGGCTAGGACACTGCCCTGACCTTCAACCACAACTATCTTCCTTTGTGCTATGTATGACTCCAGTCAGTGGAGCGTTTTCTCCCTGATTCCCATTGACTTCAGTTTTGCTAGGGCTCCTTGATACCACACTCGATCAAATGCTGCCTTGATGTCAAGGGCAGTCACTCTCACCTCACCTCTGGAATTTAGCACCTTTGTCCATGTTTGGACCAAAGCTGTAATGAGGTTGGGAGCCGAGTGGTCTTGGCGGAACCCAAACTAGGCATCAGTGAGCAGGTTATTGGTGAGTAAGTGCCGCTTGATAGCACTGTCAATGACACCTTCCATCACTTTGCTGATGATTGCGAGTAGACTGATGGAGCGGTAATTGGCCGGGTTGGATTTGTCCTGCTTTTTATGGACAGGAGATACCTGGGCAGTTTTCCACATTATCGGATAGATGCCAGTGTTGTAGCTGTACTGGAACAGCTTGGCTAGAGGCATAGCTAGTTCTGGAGCACAAGTATTCAGCACGATAGCCGGGCTGTTGTCTGGGCCCATAGCCTTTGCTGTATCCAGTGCGCTCAACATTTCTTGATAACACGTGGAGTGAATCGAATTGGCTGAAGACTGGCTTCTGTGATGGTGGGGACCTCAGGAGTAGGCCGATATGGATCATCCGCTCTGCACTTCTGGCTGAAGATGGTTGCAAACACTTCGGCCTTGTCTTTTGCACTCACGTGCTGGGCTCCACCATCCTTGAGGATGGGGATATTCATGGAGCCTCCTCCTCCCATTAGTTATTTAATGGTCCACCATCATTCACGACTGGATGTGGCAGGACTGCACAGCTTTGATCTGATCCGTTGATTGTGGGCTGAGCCTTGTCTCTAGCATACTGCTTCTGCTTTTTATCATGCATGTAGTCCTGTGTTGCAGCTTCCCCAGGTTGGCACCTCAGTTTTGGGTACACCTGGCGCTGCTCCTGGCATGCTCTTCTACACTCCTTATTGAACCAGGGTTGGTCCCCTGGCTTGGCGGTAATGGTAGAGTAAGGGATATGCCGGGCCATGAGGTTACAGATTGTGGTGGAATACAATTCTGCTGCTGCTGCTTGTAAGGGGTTTTAGATTGCAGAGGTTTCTCTCTCTAGAGGCCTCTCTCTCTTGCACAGTAAAACCTTGAGTGGTTCGACCCACTCGCCCCTTAGGTTCTAGACACTGGACTTTGAGGCAGGAACTACAATGTAGAGAATACTCTATAGGCCAGGTTTAATGGAAACGAAATGAAATTTTATTGCACAGAGAAAAACAAATCAAATGCAAGTCAATAAAAGGTACATGGGAGGAAAAAACAAATTCATAATACATTACTAACTGAGATAGAGACAGGCATGTTATACTTTACAAAAGTCATCATGAAATAGGGAACACACGGAACATCGAGGGACAACAACTCAATTAATTATCCCCTGAAATACCCACCCCCTAAACCTATCTAGATCAGATTATGAGGGGCCAGAAACATGCTCACCAATCCAGTTAGGAACTGCAAGATTTTGAAAGGTCTGCGTTTTGATCCTCTCAGGCGTCCTGTCTCCACGTGGTTGTTGGGCTGTAGGAGCAGCGGCCTGCTCAAGCTGATGGCTCCTCCACTTCAGCAAGACGAGCGGACCCTCATTTTCGTTCATGGCTCGTTTTTCTCGGTGCTCCGACACCTGATGTTGTAGGGCGTTTCGTCCTCTTCTTCTCGTCAACTTTCTCCTCGTTTTATCAGTGGCCCGGGGTTTTTGGTCGATGATCTCCCGACGAATACCCCGGAGGCCGACCGCTGACTCGAATCACCACCTTGACTCGGGAATGGCCGAGGCGTTCCCACTACCGATTCTCTCTCTGGCTATGAGGCTAAGCATGCTCGTCTTCCTGAGGCGTCCACCACGCTTCCTGGTGAATCTCTCTTCTCCTGATGAATCTACCATGTCAAGCTGCCGTGCAGTTGCGCGCCTCAAGTTTTCCCCGGGACCCCCAATTATACTTCTCAATCGAGGTCCTTATCTCCTGCCATATCAAGGTTTGTCTTTGTTTAATTTTTGCCGGGCTGGTGTCACAATGGGGTAGTTATTATATTTAAACTGCTTTCGGGATGGCCGGTGATGGCCATCTCTGGTCTGGAATGACCTTGTATTGTTTTGAATGTCTTCTTGATGTCTTTAATGGGTCTTTGATGCTCCCCCTATGAATATGAAACTGTTTCCCTTTGTCTGGGTAAACATTTAGATGGCCTTTATCTACAGGCCGATCTGACTGGATCTGCATCCAATCCATATGTATTGGGTTCTGTCTGGTTTCGTTTTTTCCGAAACGGCCTTCCAGAACTGACTGTGGGCTGAATCCACAAAGGCTGTCTGGGGGCTGCAGGAACCATTTTAAAGTGCCCCAAATGCTGGTCACGGGGTCTGGCGGCCATTTAGTGTGCCCTTTTTCCTGGGCTTCTTTTAAAACAGTCTTTAAAAGGAAAGGCCTCTTCTGCCAAGGGACCCTTATCTGACAATATTAATTTTGTGAATCTTACATGCTGATGGCCCACAGCACCTCATGGATGCCCAGTTTTGAGTTGCTAGATCTGTTCTGAATCTATCCCATTTAGCATGGTGGTAGCGCAACACACCACGATGTTGGGTATCCTCAGTGAAGACAGGACTTCGTCTCCACAATAACTGTGCAATGGTCACTGCTACCAAAACTGTCGTGGACAGATAGAGGATGAGGTCAAGTAGGTTTTTCCCTCATATTGGTTCTCCAATCACCTGTCGCAGGCCCAGACTGGCAGTTATGTCCTTCAGGACTCGGCCAGTAGTGGTGCTACCGAGCCACTCTTGGTGATGGACATTGAAGTCCCCCACCCAGAGTACATTCTGCACCCTTGCTACTCTCAGTGCTTCTTCCAAGTCGTGTTCAACATGGAGGAGTACTGATTCATCAGCAGAGACTGGGCAATAGGTGGTAACCAGCAGGAGGTTTCCTTCTCCATCCTTGACCTGAAGTCAATGTTGAGGATGCCCAGAGCCGCTCCTTTCCCACTGTGCCGCCACCTCTGTCCTGCCGGTGGGAGAGGACATACCCTGGGATGGTGATGGAGGAGCTTGGCTGAAAGGTATGATCCTGTGAGTATGACTGTCAGGCTGTTACTTGACTAGTCTGTGGGACAGCTCTCCCAATTTAGGCACAAGTCCCTAGATGTTGGGGAGGAGGACTTTGCAGGGTTGACTGTGCCGTTGCCATGCCTGATGCCGAAGTCAATGCCGGGTGGTCCGTTCAGTTTCATTCTTATTATTGTTGTGTTTCGTAGCAGCCAGTTACAACTGAGTGGCTTGCTAGGCCATTTCAGAGGGTCAACCACATTGCTGTGGGTCTGGAGTCACATATAGACCAGACCAAGTAAGGACGGCAGATTTATTTCCCTAAAGGGCATTAGTGAACCAGATGGGTTTTTACGACGATCCAATAGTTTGATGGTTACCATTACTGATACTAGCTTTTTATTCCATATTTATTTAATTAACTGAATTTAAATTCCCCAGCTGCCGTGGTGGGATTTGAACTCACTTCGCTAGATCATTAGTCTAGGTCTACTGGATTATTAGCCCAGTGAAATTACCACTACGCTACCTCCTCTTTCACTATGTCTATGGCAGCATCCTCTCCCTTGGTAAAGACAGATACAAAGTATTCATTTAGCACTTCGGCCATACCCTCTGCCTCCATGCATAGGTCTCCTTTTTGGTCCCTAATTGGCCCCACCCCTCCTCTTACTATCCTTTTACTATTTATATGCCTATAGAAGACTTTTGGATTACCTTTTTATGTTGGTTGCCATTCTATTCTCATCCCCTCTCTTTGCCCCTCTTATTTTCCTTTTCACTTCTCCTCTGACCTTTCTATATATAGCCTGATTCTCAGATGTCTTTCCAAAGAGGATATTGGTTACAGCCCTGTCATATGCACTCTTTTTCTGCTTCATCATATTTTCTATCTCTTTCGTCACCCAGGGAGCCCTGACTTTAGTTACCCTGCCTTTCCCACTAGTGGGAATGTACCACAACTGTATTTGAACTATTTCCTCTTTAAAGGCAGCCCATTGTTCCATTACAGTTTTGCCTGCCAATCTTTGATTCCAGTTTACCCGGGCCAGATCTGTTCTCCATCCCACTGAAATTGGCCTTCCCCCAGTTAAACATTTTTACTCTAGATTGCTCCCTGTCCTTTTCCATAGCTAATCTAAACCTTATGATACTATGATCATTGTTCCCTAAATGTTCACCAACTGACGCTTGCTCCACTTGACGTACCTCATTCCCCAGGGCCAGATCCAGCAATGCCTCCTCCCTCGTCGGAAACATACCGATCAAGAAAGTTCTATTTGGTGGTCTATAGAATACACCTAGTAGTGTAATGGCACCTCGATTATTTCTTAACTCTAGCCATATAGATTCTGTCCTTGACCCCTCCAGGACATCCTCTCTCTCCAGCACTGTAACATTTTTCTTAACCAATACTACCACCCCACCTCCTTTATTTCCTTCCCTATCTTTCCTGAACACTTTATAAACAGGAATATTTAGTACCCAATCCTGCCCTCTTTTGAGCCAGGTCTCAGTTTTTGCCACAACATCATATTCCCATGTATAAGAACAGAAAATGCTGGAAAAACTCAGCAGGCTAGGCAACATCCGTGGAGAGAGAAAGAGAGTCAACTTTTCAGGTCGAAACCCTTGGTCAGGACTGAAAAAGCACAGGAAATGAAACAGATTAAAAGGCCAGTTTGGGGGCTGGGGTTTTTTCAGTCCTGACGTGCTGTCTGTCTCTTCCAATTCTTTGAGCACTTTATTTCCCCTTTATAATGCTACATCCTGGTGCCCGTCCCCTTGCCAAATTAGTTTAACCCCCCTTCCGCCCCCCCCCCGCCCCCAACAACAGCACTAGCAAAGAGGATATTGGTTACAGCCCTGTTGAGGTGCAACCCGTCCGGGCTGTACAGGTCCCACCTCCCCCAGAACCGGTCCCAATGTCCCAGGAATCTAAAGCCCTCCCTCCTGCACCATCTCTCCAGCCACGCATTCATCTGCTCTATCCTCCTATTTCTATACTCACTAGCGCATGGCACCAGAAGTAATCCGAAGATTACTACCTTTGAGGTCCTGTTTTTTAATCTCTTTCCTAGCTTGCTGAAATCTGCCTGCAGGACCTCATCCCTCTTTCTACTTATGTCGTTGGTACTGATATGAAACACGGGATCTGGCTGTTCACCCTCCCCGCTCAGAATGTTCTGCAGCCGCTCAGTGACATCCTTGACCCTGGCACCAGGGAGGCAACATACCATCCTGGAGTCATGTCTGCGGCCGCAGAAACGCCTGTCTGCTCCCCTAACTATTGAATCATCTTCCAACATTCGATAGACTCTGGAACAGTACCCATGGATTGGAGGGTAGCTAATGTTACCCCACTATTCAAAAAAGGTGGTAACGAGAAAACGGGGAATTACAGACCGGTAAGCCTGACATCGGTAGTGGGGAAAATGCTAGAGTCCATTATAAAAGATGTAATAGCAGAGCACTTGGAAAACAGTTACAAAAGGTAAATCATGCTTGACTAATCTACTGGAATTTTTTGAGGATGTAACTGGTAAAATAAATAAGGGAGAACCAGTGGATGTGGTGTATTTGGACTTTCAAAAGGCTTTCGATAAGGTCCCGCATAAGAGATTAGCGTGTAAAGTTAAAGGCACATGGGATTGGGGGCAAGGTATTGACTTGGATAGAGAACTGGTTGGCAGACAGAAAGCAAAGAGTTGGAATAAACGGGTCTTTTTCCGAGTGGCAGGCAGTGACTAGTGGGGTACTGCAGGGATCGGTCCTTGGACCCTAGCTATTCACAATATATATTAATGATCTAGACGAGGGAACTAGATGTAATGTCTCCAACTTTGCAGACGACACAAAGCTGGGTGGACGTGTGTGCTGTGAGGAGGATGCCGAGAAACTCCAGTATGAGTTGGGCAGGTTGGGTGATTGGGCAGAAGCATGGCAGATGCAATATAACGTGGATAAATGCGAGGTTATCCACTTTGGTGTCAAAAACAGGAAGGCAGATTATTATCTGAATGGCAATAGATTGGGAGAAGGGGAAGTGCAACGAGACCTGGGTGTCCTTGTGCACCAGTCGCTGAAGGTAAGCATGCAGGTGCAGCAGGCGGTTAAGAAGGCAAATGGTATGTTGGCCTTCATAGCAAGAGGGTTCGAGTACAGGAACAAGGATGCCTTGCTGCAGCTGTACAGGGCCTTGGTGAGACCGCACCTTGAGTATTGTGTGCAGTTTTGATCGCCTTATCTGAGGAAGGATGTTCTTGCCATGGAGGGAGTGCAGCGAAGATTCAACAGGCTGATACCTGGGATGGCAGGAATGATGTATGAGTAGAGATTGGGTCGTTTGGGCTTATAATCGCTGGAGTTTAGAAGAATGAGAGGGGATCTCATTGAAACTTATAAAATTCTAACAGGACTAGACAGACTAGATGCAGGAAGGATGTTCCCGATGGTCAGGGAGTCCAGAACCAGGGGTCACAGTCTAAGGATAAGGGGTAAGCCATTTAGGACAGAGATGAGGAGGAATTTCTTCACCCAGAAAGTGGTGAACCTGTGGAATTTTCTACCACAGAAGGCAGTAGAGGCCAATTCATTAAATATATTCAAGAAGGAGTTGGATATATTTCTTAAGGCTAAAGGGATCAAGGGATATAGAGAGAAGGCAGGGACCGGGTACTGAATTTGGATGATCAGCCATGATCTCATGAATGGCGGCGCAGGCTCGAGGGGCCGAATGGCCTTCTCCTGCTCCTATCTTCTATGTTTCTATGAATCCCCTACCACTATTGCTTTCCCACTCTGCTTCCTCCGCCCCCCACTCCACCCCACCCCATACAGCTGAGCCACCCGTGGTCCCATGGACTTGGCTCTGGCTGCAGTCCCCAGAGGAACCAATGCCCTCACCAGTACTCAGCACCGAATACTGGTTAGTGAGTGAAATGCACTCAGGGGACTCCTGCACTACCTGCCTGGTCCTCCTTGTCTGTCTGACGTTCATCCATTTCCTCTCTGCCTGCACACTCTATCTGTGGGGTGACCACCTCCTGAAACGTGCTATCCACGAAGCTCTTAGCCTCACGGATGCACTGCAGTGACACCAGCTGCTGCTCAAGCTCTGAAACCCGGAGCTCGAGCTCCTCCAGCTGACGACAGTTCCTGCACACATGGTTGTCCAGGATACAGGAAGCATCCTGGAGTCCCCATGTGGCACAGGATGTGCATTCCATGAGACTGAGCTGCCCTGCCATGCCTTTACTTAATAGATTATTAACAAGAAACACTTACCAGTTACTCACCAATCAGCTTCTTCCCTGGTTGTGATGTCACTTTAGCTGTTTTGCAGTTGTTGCTTTTGTTGTTGTTTTCGCTGGAGGTACTCCGTCTCCTCGCTCCCACCGCTGCTCCAGTCCGCGCTCTCTCTGGGCCTCCCGCTCGATTTATACTCCGCCTCCTCGCTCCCACCGCTGCTCCAGTCCGCGCTCTCTCTGGGCCTCCCGCTCGATTTATACTCCGCCTCCTCGCTCCCACCGCTGCTCCAGTCCGCGCTCTCTCTGGGCCTCCCGCTCGATTTATACTCTGCCTCCTCGCTCCCACCGCTGCTCCAGTCCGCGCTCTCTCTGGGCCTCCTGCTCGATTTATACTCCGCCTCCTTGCTGCCGCCGCTGCTCCAGTCCGCGCTCTCTCTGGGCCTCCTGCTCGATTTATACTCCGCCTCCTCGCTCCCACCGCTGCTCCAGTCCGCGCTCTCTCTGGGCCTCCCGCTCGATTTATACTCCGCCTCCTCGCTCCCACCGCTGCTCCGGTCCGCGCTCTCTCTGGGCCTCTCGCTCGATTTATACTCCGCCTCCTCGCTCCCACCGCTGCTCCGGTCCGCGCTCTCTCTGGGCCTCCCGCTCGATTTATACTCCGCCTCCTCGCTCCCACCGCTGCTCCAGTCCGCGCTCTCTCTGGGCCTCCCGCTCGATTTATACTCCGCCTCCTCGCTCCCACCGCTGCTCCGGTCCGCGCTCTCTCTGGGCCTCCCGCTCGATTTATACTCCGCCTCCTCGCTCCCACCGCTGCTCCGGTCCGCGCTCTCTCTGGGCCTCCCGCTCGATTTATACTCCGCCTCCTCACTCCCACCGCTGCTCCAGTCCGCGCTCTCTCTGGGCCTCCTGCTCGATTTATACTCCGCCTCCTCGCTCCCACCGCTGCTCCAGTCCGCGCTCTCTCTGGGCCTCCCGCTCGATTTATACTCTGCCTCCTCGCTCCCACCGCTGCTCCAGTCCGCGCTCTCTCTGGGCCTCCTGCTCGATTTATACTCCGCCTCCTCGCTCCCACCGCTGCTCCAGTCCGCGCTCTCTCTGGGCCTCCTGCTCGATTTATACTCCGCCTCCTCGCTCCCACCGCTGCTCCAGTCCGCGCTCTCTCTGGGCCTCTCGCTCGATTTATACTCCGCCTCCTCGCTCCCACCGCTGCTCCAGTCCGCGCTCTCTCTGGGCCTCCCGCTCGATTTATACTCTGCCTCCTCGCTCCCACCGCTGCTCCAGTCCGCGCTCTCTCTGGGCCTCCCGCTCGATTTATACTCCGCCTCCTCGCTCCCACCGCTGCTCCAGTCCGCGCTCTCTCTGGGCCTCCCGCTCGATTTATACTCCGCCTCCTCGCTCCCGCCGCTGCTCCAGTCCGCGCTCTCTCTGGGCCTCCCGCTCGATTTATACTCCGCCTCCTCGCTCCCACCGCTGCTCCAGTCCGCGCTCTCTCTGGGCCTCCCGCTCGATTTATACTCCGCCTCCTCGCTCCCACCGCTGCTCCAGTCCGCGCTCTCTCTGGGCCTCCCGCTCGATTTATACTCCGCCTCCTCGCTCCCACCGCTGCTCCAGTCCGCGCTCTCTCTGGGCCTCTCGCTCGATTTATACTCCGCCTCCTCGCTCCCACCGCTGCTCCAGTCCGCGCTCTCTCTGGGCCTCCTGCTCGATTTATACTCCGCCTCCTCGCTCCCACCGCTGCTCCAGTCCGCGCTCTCTCTGGGCCTCCTGCTCGATTTATACTCTGCCTCCTCGCTCCCACCGCTGCTCCAGTCCGCGCTCTCTCTGGGCCTCCCGCTCGATTTATACTCTGCCTCCTCGCTCCCACCGCTGCTCCAGTCCGCGCTCTCTCTGGGCCTCTCGCTCGATTTATACTCCGCCTCCTCGCTCCCACCGCTGCTCCGGTCCGCGCTCTCTCTGGGCCTCCCGCTCGATTTATACTCCGCCTCCTCGCTCCCACCGCTGCTCCAGTCCGCGCTCTCTCTGGGCCTCCCGCTCGATTTATACTCCGCCTCCTCGCTCCCACCGCTGCTCCGGTCCGCGCTCTCTCTGGGCCTCCTGCTCGATTTATACTCCGCCTCCTCGCTCCCACCGCTGCTCCGGTCCGCGCTCTCTCTGGGCCTCCCGCTCGATTTATACTCCGCCTCCTCGCTCCCACCGCTGCTCCAGTCCGCGCTCTCTCTGGGCCTCCTGCTCGATTTATACTCCGCCTCCTCGCTCCCACCGCTGCTCCAGTCCGCGCTCTCTCTGGGCCTCCTGCTCGATTTATACTCCGCGTCCTCGCTCCCACCGCTGCTCCAGTCCGCGCTCTCTCTGGGCCTCCCGCTCGATTTATACTCTGCCTCCTCGCTCCCACCGCTGCTCCAGTCCGCGCTCTCTCTGGGCCTCCTGCTCGATTTATACTCCGCCTCCTCGCTCCCACCGCTGCTCCAGTCCGCGCTCTCTCTGGGCCTCCTGCTCGATTTATACTCCGCCTCCTCGCTCCCACCGCTGCTCCAGTCCGCGCTCTCTCTGGGCCTCTCGCTCGATTTATACTCCGCCTCCTCGCTCCCACCGCTGCTCCAGTCCGCGCTCTCTCTGGGCCTCCCGCTCGATTTATACTCTGCCTCCTCGCTCCCACCGCTGCTCCAGTCCGCGCTCTCTCTGGGCCTCCCGCTCGATTTATACTCCGCCTCCTCGCTCCCACCGCTGCTCCAGTCCGCGCTCTCTCTGGGCCTCCCGCTCGATTTATACTCCGCCTCCTCGCTCCCGCCGCTGCTCCAGTCCGCGCTCTCTCTGGGCCTCCCGCTCGATTTATACTCCGCCTCCTCGCTCCCACCGCTGCTCCAGTCCGCGCTCTCTCTGGGCCTCCCGCTCGATTTATACTCCGCCTCCTCGCTCCCACCGCTGCTCCAGTCCGCGCTCTCTCTGGGCCTCCCGCTCGATTTATACTCCGCCTCCTCGCTCCCACCGCTGCTCCAGTCCGCGCTCTCTCTGGGCCTCTCGCTCGATTTATACTCCGCCTCCTCGCTCCCACCGCTGCTCCAGTCCGCGCTCTCTCTGGGCCTCCTGCTCGATTTATACTCCGCCTCCTCGCTCCCACCGCTGCTCCAGTCCGCGCTCTCTCTGGGCCTCCTGCTCGATTTATACTCTGCCTCCTCGCTCCCACCGCTGCTCCAGTCCGCGCTCTCTCTGGGCCTCCCGCTCGATTTATACTCTGCCTCCTCGCTCCCACCGCTGCTCCAGTCCGCGCTCTCTCTGGGCCTCCCGCTCGATTTATACTCCGCCTCCTCGCTCCCACCGCTGCTCCAGTCCGCGCTCTCTCTGGGCCTCCCGCTCGATTTATACTCTGCCTCCTCGCTCCCACCGCTGCTCCAGTCCGCGCTCTCTCTGGGCCTCTCGCTCGATTTATACTCCGCCTCCTCGCTCCCACCGCTGCTCCAGTCCGCGCTCTCTCTGGGCCTCCCGCTCGATTTATACTCTGCCTCCTCGCTCCCACCGCTGCTCCAGTCCGCGCTCTCTCTGGGCCTCCCGCTCGATTTATACTCCGCCTCCTCGCTCCCACCGCTGCTCCAGTCCGCGCTCTCTCTGGGCCTCCCGCTCGATTTATACTCCGCCTCCTCGCTCCCACCGCTGCTCCAGTCCGCGCTCTCTCTGGGCCTCCCGCTCGATTTATACTCTGCCTCCTCGCTCCCACCGCTGCTCCAGTCCGCGCTCTCTCTGGGCCTCCTCGCTCCCACCGCTGCTCCAGTCCGCGCTCTCTCTGGGCCTCCCGCTCGATTTATACTCCGCCTCCTCGCTCCCACCGCTGCTCCAGTCCGCGCTCTCTCTGGGCCTCCTGCTCGATTTATACTCCGCCTCCTCGCTCCCACCGCTGCTCCAGTCCGCGCTCTCTCTGGGCCTCCTGCTCGATTTATACTCCGCCTCCTCGCTCCCACCACTGCTCCGGTCCGCGCTCTCTCTGGGCCTCCTGCTCGATTTATACTCCGCCTCCTCGCTCCCACCGCTGCTCCAGTCCGCGCTCTCTCTGGGCCTCTCGCTCGATTTATACTCCGCCTCCTCGCTCCCACCGCTGCTCCAGTCCGCGCTCTCTCTGGGCCTCCTGCTCGATTTATACTCCGCCTCCTCGCTCCCACCGCTGCTCCAGTCCGCGCTCTCTCTGGGCCTCCTGCTCGATTTATACTCCGCCTCCTCGCTCCCACCGCTGCTCCAGTCCGCGCTCTCTCTGGGCCTCCCGCTCGATTTATACTCCGCCTCCTCGCTCCCACCGCTGCTCCAGTCCGCGCTCTCTCTGGGCCTCCCGCTCGATTTATACTCCGCCTCCTCGCTCCCACCGCTGCTCCAGTCCGCGCTCTCTCTGGGCCTCTCGCTCGATTTATACTCCGCCTCCTCGCTCCCACCGCTGCTCCAGTCCGCGCTCTCTCTGGGCCTCCCGCTCGATTTATACTCCGCCTCCTCGCTCCCACCGCTGCTCCAGTCCGCGCTCTCTCTGGGCCTCCCGCTCGATTTATACTCCGCCTCCTCGCTCCCACCGCTGCTCCAGTCCGCGCTCTCTCTGGGCCTCCTGCTCGATTTATACTCCGCCTCCTCGCTCCCACCGCTGCTCCAGTCCGCGCTCTCTCTGGGCCTCCCGCTCGATTTATACTCCGCCTCCTCGCTCCCACCGCTGCTCCAGTCCGCGCTCTCTCTGGGCCTCCCGCTCGATTTATACTCCGCCTCCTCGCTCCCACCGCTGCTCCGGTCCGCGCTCTCTCTGGGCCTCCTGCTCGATTTATACTCCGCCTCCTCGCTCCCACCGCTGCTCCAGTCCGCGCTCTCTATGGGCCTCCTGCTCGATTTATACTCTGCCTCCTCGCTCCCACCGCTGCTCCAGTCCGCGCTCTCTCTGGGCCTCCTGCTCGATTTATACTCCGCCTCCTCGATCCCACCGCTGCTCCAGTCCGCGCTCTCTCTGGGCCTCCTGCTCGATTTATACTCCGCCTCCTCGATCCCACCGCTGCTCCGGTCCGCGCTCTCTCTGGGCCTCTCGCTCGATTTATACTGCTCCTCCTCGCTCCCACCGCTGCTCCAGTCCGCGCTCTCTCTGGGCCTCTCGCTCGATTTATACTCCGCCTCCTCGCTCCCACCGCTGCTCCAGTCCGCGCTCTCTCTGGGCCTCCTGCTCGATTTATACTCCGCCTCCTCGCTCCCACCGCTGCTCCAGTCCGCGCTCTCTCTGGGCCTCCCGCTCGATTTATACTCTGCCTCCTCGCTCCCACCGCTGCTCCAGTCCGCGCTCTCTCTGGGCCTCCTGCTCGATTTATACTCTGCCTCCTCGCTCCCACCGCTGCTCCAGTCCGCGCTCTCTCTGGGCCTCCCGCTCGATTTATACTCCGCCTCCTTGCTGCCGCCGCTGCTCCGGTCCGCGCTCTCTCTGGGCCTCCTGCTCGATTTATACTCCGCCTCCTCGCTCCCACCGCTGCTCCAGTCCGCGCTCTCTCTGGGCCTCCCGCTCGATTTATACTCCGCCTCCTCGCTCCCACCGCTGCTCCAGTCCGCGCTCTCTCTGGGCCTCCTGCTCGATTTATACTCCACCTCCTTGCTGCCACCGCTGCTCCAGTCCGCGCTCTCTCTGGGCCTCCTGCTCGATTTATACTCCGCCTCCTCGCTGCCACTGCTCCAGTCCGCGCTCTCTCTGGGCCTCCCGCTCGATTTATACTGCTCCTCCTCGCTCCCACCGCTGCTCCAGTCCGCGCTCTCTCTGGGCCTCCCGCTCGATTTATACTCCGCCTCCTCACTGCCCCGCTGCTCCAGTCCGCGCTCTCTCTGGGCCCCCCGCTAGATTTATACTGCTCCTCCTCACTGCCCCGCTGCTCCAGTCTGTGCTCTCTCTGGGCCTCTCGCTTGATTTATACTCCACCTCCTCGCTGCCACTGCTCCAGTCCGCGCTCTCTCTGGGCCTCCCGCTCGATTTATACTGCTCCTCCTCGCTCCAGTCCACGCTCTCTCTGGGCCTCCCGCTCGATTTATACTCCGCCTCCTCACTGCCCCGCTGCTCCAGTCTGTGTTCTCTCTGGGCCTCCCGGTTGATTTATACTGCGCCTCCTCGCTGCCACTGCTCCAGTCCGCGCTCTCTCTGGGCCTCCCGCTCGATTTATACTGCTCCTCCTCGCTGCCGTCGCTGCTCCGGTCCACGCTCTCTCTGGGCCTCCCGCTCGATTTATACTCCACCTCCAGCTGTCTTGTGACGTCACCCCTTTAAGCTGCTGCCGCCGCTCCCGCTCAGGCCTATGTTCTGCGGACGTGATTTTGTGTTTTCGGATGATGTTGCTGAGGGCCAGCATGTAGATGAGAAATAGGAAGGGGCCAAAGATAGATCCATGGGGGACCCCAGAGATAATGATGCGGGAGCGGTAACACAAGCCATTGTTGGAGATTCTCTGGCTATGCTTGGCTAGATAAGAGTGGAAGCAAGCGAGGGCAGTTTCACCCAGCTGGACAACGGAGGAGGCTTTGGAGGAAGATGTTGTGGTCAAACATATCAATGGCTGAAAACAGGTTGAGAAGGCCCTTCATAATTTTATACGCCTCAATCAAGTCTCCCCTCAGCCTCCTCTGTTCCAAAGAAAACAACCCCAGCCTCTCCAGTCTTTCCTCATAGCTAGAATTCTCCAGCCCTGGCAACATCCTCGTAAATCTCCTCTGTACCCTCTCTAGTGCAATCACATCTTTCCTGTAATGTGGTGACCAGAACTGCACGCAGTACTCTAGCTGTGACCTAACTAGTGTTTTATACAGTTCAAGCATAACCCCCCTGCTCTTATAATCCATGCCTTGGCTAATAAAGGAAAGTATGCATAGGATTACATCGGATTACATCGGATTACATCGGATATATGGCACAGAAACAGGCCATTCGGCCCAACGAGCCCATGCTGGCGTTTATGCTCCACACGAGCCTCCTCCTGTCTTTCCTCACCTAAATCTATCAGCATAACCCTCTATTCCCTTCTCCCTCATATGCTTGTCCAGCCTCCCCTTAAATGTATCGATACTATTCGTTTCAACCACTCCCTGTGGGAGCGAATTCCATTTTCACCAATCTCTGGGTAAAGAAGTTTCTTCTGAATTCCCTGTTGGATTTCTTGGTGACGATCTTATATTGATGGCCTCTAATTATGCTCTTCCCCACAAGTAGAAACATTCTCTCTCTATCCACTCTATCAAAATTTTTCATAATTTTAAAGAGCTCTATTAGGTCAACCCCCAGCCTTCTTTTTTCAAGAGAAAAGTGACCCAGCCTGTTCATCCTTTCCTGATATGTTCAACCTTGCATTTCTGGTATCATCCTTGTAAATCTTCTCTGCACCCTCTCCAGTGCCTCTATATCCTTTTTATAATATGGCGACCAGAACTGTACGCAGTACTCCAAGTCTGGTCTAACCAAGTTTCGATACAGGTTTAGCATAACTTCCCTACTTTTCAATTCTATACCTCTAGAAATAAACCCTAGTGCTTGGTTTGCTTTTTTTATGGCCTTGCTAACCTGTGTCGCAACTTTTAGTGATTTGTGTATTTGTACTCCTAGATCCCTTTGTTCCTCTACCCCACCTAGACTCCCACCCTCTAAGTGATAAGTGACCTCCCTATTCTTCCTACCAAAATGTAATGCCTCACATTTATCTGTGTTGAACTTCATTTGCCAATTATGTGCCCATTCTGCAAGTTTATTAATGTCCTCCTGTAATCTGTTGCAGTCCTCCTCAGTTATGACTTCTTAACCACCTTATCTACCTGTACTGCTACCTTCAGGGATCTGTGGACATGCACTCCAAGGTCCCTCTGTTCCTCTACACTACTCAGTGTCCTCCAGTGAAGTGATACATTTTGTTATGAACTAAATGGTACAATTTTAAAGGGGGTGCAGGAAAAGAGAGACCTCGGGGTGTATGTACACAAATCTTTGAAGGTGAATGGATAGGTTGAGAAGGCTGTTAAAAAAGACATATGGGATCCTGGGCTTTATTAATAGAGGCATAGAGCTCGAATTTATCAATGGGGATGTGATGGAGGCGGGACTCCCACTTTTTGGGTTGTAGTCCCGCCTCCATCGACTTGTGGCCAACCCACGCTATTTTCCCTTGATTGACCTTGTTAAGCCCGCCCAGCGGGCTCAGCAGGCCAATTAAGGGACACCTGGTTACTGGTGACGTCAGTGATTGACATTTCATCTGTCAAGAGCTTTTGACAGATGAAAAATCAGCGTTTGACAGCTCTGTGAAGCTGTCAAATGCTGACAATCTGTCTTCTAACTTGAGTCCTTCTACTCAGACTCAGTTAGAGATCTTTCCAGACCAGCAAGCAGAATGCTGTAGATTTTGACAGTTCAGCTTTCTGTGCCGGTGAGCTGAGGGACTCCTGAGAACTGAAGGAAGGAAGCCTGCAGGAGAAAGTAAAGGTAAGTAAAACTTTTAAAACACTTTACACTTACCTCACACACTTACCTCTGCACACATGCACCCATCACTCACCTGCACAACGGACATCTCAACCACTCCAGCCCCTGCAGACCGACGGTCCGCCTCACTAACTTGGCGTGGTTCGGAGTCGTCGGGAAGCCCACACTTCAGGGCTAAAAATAGGGATTAGGCAGTTCATTGGCACTAATCCCCTTCCCGCCTCGGGAGGCGGCTCCCAGCACAGGTCGGATACCCGCCTCCTGGGGCATTGGCACGGAGGCAAGTTGGGGGCGGGATGGGTTCCGGCCCCCCGATTCTGCAATTTTCCCACCTTTGCCGCCTCCAAACCCGCCACCTCAGGGCTTGGAAATTCGAGCCCATAGAGTACAAAAGCAAGGAAGTGATGCTAAACATTTATAAAACACTGCTTAGGCCCCAGCTGGGATATTAATGGCCCAGAAATTTGGGTCGGGGGCTTCCCGCGGGTGCAAGCCCCTGATCTGCACTTACCTTGCGTGCCGGCCATTGAGCTGTGGGCCCGCATGGAATTCTGATCCGGGGCCTGGTCCAGCTGCCGGCGCACAGTGCTTGCGTATCCCAGGGGCGCAGTTAGTTCGATGCATCCCCTGGGATCACGTGGGCCATAGGCAGCCAATCGGAGCAGGGAATGCTCCATTCATAAGTCTGACAGGAAGTGCTGTCAAGACTTATAAATACTACGGCCCCAAAATAGCACTAAACCTTCAAATAATTTTTTTTTTTAAATCACATTTTTTAAATCTATATATATAAAAGGATATGTCTCTCTGTCTGTCTCTCTGTCTGTCTCTCTGTCTGTCTCTCTTTCTGTCTCTCTGGCCGGCTGTGATGAAATATGCCATTCATCACTCATCTGTATTCTCTGTGTGCCTGTGACTGTGCTTTAGTTTCAGTTTCATTTCCCTCACCTCAGTTCCGTTTCCTCACTTGTATTGTATTGTGTAGGGCTCCGCCCATACCTGGCCCCTATGTAAGCAGGCCCAGCGTGTCTCACATCCAGTATAGCAGACATCTAGATGGGGAGACACTTCTCCACTGTGTTACCTTCTAAGTTAATAAAAGCCTTGCTTTGTTCCGCCAACATTGAGTCTCGGATTTATTGAGGCATATCAATTTTATTAACTTATTTTTCAACACAATGGATCAACTCTTGAAAGCCGAACGTTTGGATTTGGACCAGCATGCTCCGGACGCATCGGCATGCTTCGGACACTGGTTAAAGTGTATGGAATTCTTCCTGGAAAGTTCCGCAGCCATCACAGCCGCTACGGACGCTGAAAGTATGAAACTCGGAATCCTGCGGAATTGGGTAAGCCACCGGGTTTACCCCCTCATCCAAGACGCCGACACGTACCCAGCCGCCTGCGACATCTTAAAGGCGCATTACCAGCAGCCTATGAATGAGGTGTATGCTAGGCATCTGCTCGCTACTCGCGCACAGCGACCTGGGGAATCGCTGGATGAGTTCCTAGTCACCCTGAAAACGCTGGGCAAAGACTGCAAGTGCCAAGATGTAAAAGCCGCAGTGTACACTGACGAGCTTGTTCGCGATGCCTTTATCACAGGCCTCAGCTCCACTTACATCCGGCAGAGACTGCTGGAAAAAACGGGATTGGACCTGAAACAGGCTGTGGACACAGCGCGATCCCTGGATGTGGCCCAGAGAAACTCGGACGCCTACTCTTCAGCCCGCGCTGCCCACGCCGCCACGTGTGCACCAAGGGCGCCGCCATCTTGGAAGGCATCTTCCCCGCCCGGCAGCCCGACACCATCGGGGCCCCGCTCTCCCCCCAGAAGCCCTACGACAGCCGCGACGTGTCGGGGACCCAACTGCTACTTCTGCGGGCAGCCGAAGCACACCAGAAACCTGTGCCCGGCGAAAGGCACCACCTGCTTTAAGCGCGGTAAGAAGGGGCACTTCGGGAAGGTGTGCAGAGGGAACCCCGCCGGAAAATCCGCCACCGCCGTGTGTGCGGCGTGGGAGCGGCCATCTTGGACGCCATCTTGCCCGACCTCGTGGGGTCCGCCATCTTGTGAGCAGACAGCATGGACGCCATCTTGTCTCGATCAGGGCCCTACAGTGGCATCGGTCACAGTGGACCAGACCAGGCCACACCCGCTATCCAAATCAATGGTGGACATCGAGGTAAACGGGTGCGGGGTTAAATGTTTAATTGACAGTGGAAGCACGGAGAGTTTTATCCACCCTGAACTAGCACAACAACTCTCCCTAACGGTGGTCCCTACTCGGGGTACCATCTCTATGGCTGATAAAACACAGACATCGACCATTATGGGTTACTGCACGGTACAATTGTCTGTTAATGGAACTGTATACGATAATTTTAAAGTACTAATCATGAAGAATCTATGTGCGAGCGTGATCTTGGGCCTGGATTTCCAGTGCCACCACCAAAGCATCACGCTCAATTACGGTGGGTCCCAGCCGCCCCTCACAGTGTGCGGTCTGGCTACCCTGAAGGTAAAGCCGCCTTCGCTATTCGCGAACCTTACCCCTAACTGCCGGCCAATAGTGACCAAAAGCAGGAGGTACAGCTGGGAGGACAGGCGGTTTATCGCGACCGAGGTAGACAGGCTCCTGAAGGAGCGCATTATTGAACGCAGCAACAGCCCGTGGCGCGCCCAAGTGGTAGTGGTAAGGGGTAGCAAGAAGAAACGGATGGTGATCGACTATAGCCAAACGATCAACAGGTACACCCAACTATAGATGCCTACCCGCTACCCCGCATATCAGAAATGATGAACCAAATCGCCCAATACCGGGTGTTCTCCACCATCGACCTCAAGTCAGCGTACTACCAGCTCCCTATCAGACCAGAGGACCGCCCGTACACCGCCTTCGAGGCGAACGGACGCCTCTACCAATTCCTCAGAGTCCCCTTTGGGGTGACGAATGGGGTCTCGGTCTTCCAGAGGGAGATGGACCGCATGGTCGATGACCACCACTTGCAGGCAACCTTCCCCTACCTCGACAACGTCACCATCTGCGGTCACAACCAGCAGGATCACGACTCGAACCTCGAGAGGTTCCTGAAAACCGCACAAAAACTCAACCTCACTTACAACGAGGACAAGTGCGTTTTCAACACCACGCGCCTCTGCATACTAGGCAGCGTGGTGGAGAATGGGGAAATCGGACCAGACCCCGACC
Source organism: Somniosus microcephalus (assembly GCF_052327205.1). Classification (NCBI taxonomy): domain Eukaryota; kingdom Metazoa; phylum Chordata; class Chondrichthyes; order Squaliformes; family Somniosidae; genus Somniosus; species Somniosus microcephalus. The sequence continues at coordinate 271,373,364 of NC_140994.1, read as the reverse complement.
GATTGCGCCCCCTACGGGAGCTGCCCCTGCCCAACACTCCCAAAGCCCTGAAAGGGTGCCTGGGGTTATTTTCTTATTATTCCCAATGGGTCCCCAACTACTCCGACAAAGCCCGCCCCCTCTTGAAAGCATCCTCTTTTCCGCTCTCTGCTGAGGCCCACGCCGCCTTCAAAAGCATTAAGTGGGATATTGAGCAGGCCACGCTACAGGCAGTGGACGAGAACACTCCCTTTCAAGTGGAAAGTGATGCGTCTGACTTTGCCTTGGCGGCCACCTTCAACCAGGCGGGGCGGCCCGTAGCTTTCTTCTTGAGGACCCTCCAAGGGCCCGAGATCAGACACTCCTCCGTGGAAAAGGAGGCCCAAGCCATCGTGGAGGCAGTGCGCCACTGGCGCCACTACCTAGCCGGCAAACGCTTCACCCTACTTACCGACCAGCGGTCGGTAGCGTTTATGTTTAATAATAAACAGAAGGGGAAGATCAAAAATGATAAGATTCTCAGGTGGCGGATCGAGCTCTCCACCTTCGAGTATGACATCATTTACCGGCCAGGGGCCCTTAACGAATCCCCCGACGCCCTCTCACGAGGGATGTGTGCCAGCGCCACCGGGGATCGGCTACAGACCCTCCACAATGACCTCTGCCACCCAGGGGTCACACGGCTGTTCCACTTCATAAAGTCCCGCAACTTACCCTACTTGATTGAGGAAATTCGGTCTCTGACCAGGAACTGCCGCACTTGCGCTGAGTGCAAGCCTCGGTTCTACCGCCCAGATAGAGCCCACTTAATCAAAGCTACACGGCCCTTCGAGCGGCTCAGCTTAGATTTCAAGGGCCCCCTCCCGTCGGTCGACCGCAATGTTTACTTCCTGAACATTGTGGACGAATACTCCCGTTTCCCATTCAACTTCCCCTGCCCAGACATGGCCAGCGCCACGGTCATTAAATGCCTCAACAGCCTGTTCTGCCTGTTCGGTATGCCGAGCTACATCCACACGGATAGGGGGGCGTCCTTCATGAGCGAAGAGCTATGCCAGTACATGCTGTCCAGGGGGATCGCCACGAGCCGTACCACCAGCTACAACCCCCAGGGTAACGGCCAGGTGGAGCGAGAGAACGGGACAGTATGGAAAGCAGTCACTCTAGCTCTAAGGACCAAGGGCCTCCCTATCTCCCGCTGGCAGGACGTCCTCCCAGATGTGCTCCATTCGATACGGTCGCTATTGTGTACTGCCACTAATGCCACGCCTCATGAACGAATGTTTGTTTTTCCCCGGAAATCCACCTCAGGCGTATCCATGCCGTCATGGCTTTCCACCCCAGGTCCGGTATTGGTACGAAGGCATGTGAGGGGCCACAAGACGGACCCTCTCGTGGAGTCAGTGCACCTACTCCACGCCAACCCCCAATACGCGTATGTCCGGCACGCCGACGGAAGGGAGGACACTGTGTCCATAAAAGACATCGCCCCAGCCGGTAACGACAACAACCACGACAACAGCAGCAACAACGATCACAGCAACTCTTACCCACCCACTACTCTTTCATCACCCCCGGAAGAACATCGACCAACGGTACCCCCACCAACTACCCCTTCAACAACCCTGGCGGCGCCCCCGGCAGAGACCCAGGAGGCCACCGGGGACACCCAGCCGACACCCGCGGCACCATAAAAGCCACGTCGGTCACAGAGGACTATCAAACCCCCGAACAGGACTAAATCTATAGAAGGGGTGAATGTGATGAAATATGCCATTCATCACTCATCTGTATTCTCTGTGTGCCTGTGACTGTGGTTTAGTTTCAGTTTCATTTCCCTCACCTCAGTTCCGTTTCCTCACTTGTATTGTATTGTGTAGGGCTCCGCCCATACCTGGCCCCTATGTAAGCAGGCCCAGCGTGTCTCGCATCCAGTACAGCAGACATCTGGATGGGGAGACACTTCTCTACTGTGTTACCTTCTAAGTTAATAAAAGCCTTGCTTTGTTCCGCCAACATTGAGTCTCGGATTTATTGAGGCACAATCACCGGCTATACAATCAAAAGTTATAGAGCGTACCTACGCATATGTTATATCAAAAGAAAGCTCATCATTAGGGGACTCTTGTAGGCATATTTACTTTTTGCTCCGATAAAAATTGTGCTGACGGTCGGACAAAAATTGTGCCGACGGTATCCAAAAAATGTTCAAAATTCCTCTCATTATCCGCTCATTTGCATCGAGTGGGGGCGGGTTCATTGTGTGTGCGGGCGGGCCATCCTACAGTTGAATGACGTGATGATTGACCAATCTTACAGTTCAGTGACCTGGCGGTTGACCAATCGGTGCGTGTGTGGGTGGGCCTTATCATTCTGAACCGAGGTGAGTCGCCGCCATCTTGATTCCAAACCTTTTCATTTCTTTTTCCCACTTTCTGCGTGTTTCTTTTCAAATCTACATTTCCAGCAACAAAAAAAGTTGCTTTTAAAACACAAATTGTTTTTAAAAAAAGTTAATTAATTTGTAAATCTTTTCTCTAACCTCTATAATTCTCCTACCTTTCACCGTATTTCCAGGCCCGGGGCCTAGGCTTCTCCAACTGCCAGCGGTACAACTCTAGACCCAGGCTCCCGGCCTAGACAGAGACAAATACTGGCAGAGGGGAGAGGGTGTGCTGCCTCAGCTCCATTCCCAGGGTCAGTAGGTGGGGAGGCTTCATAAGCAACTGAGGTAGGTCGCAAGCCCTGAATAATAATCTGAAGATCCTGTGTTTGCAGCTGAGGAATTTTCTTCTGCTGACAGCCCCAGGTTCACGGCAGCCATCTTTGTCAAGGAAGGCGAAAAGTTTCAGTGCGACGCCATTTTGATTCAGTGTGTACCAGAGTGCATGCGTGGCCATCTTAGTACAGGAACATAGAGTGGGTGGGGCTTCTGTGCTGCCAATCTGGTCCTGGTGACCAAGACAGACAATCGACTGTGTGGACGGGGCCTAATCTTTCCAACTGAAAAGCAAGCGGCGGCCATTGTTGTGATACAACACATTGAGAGGTGAGGACCCCTTTTATAATAAAAAGATTGGTGAGGTTGTAATGTGTATGTTATAGAAAGATTTACCAAAAATGTTTTATAAGTACCTTAAGTTTCATGTTTCCCCACCCCTTGCTCCCCCCGCTCCCTTCACCCCCCCTCCCTTTTCCCCCCTCTCCCTTTCCCCCCCTCCCTTTCCACCCTCCTTCCACCCACCCACACCCCCACCCCCCTTTCCCCCCACACCCCCACCCCCCTTCCCCACCCCACACCCCCCTTCCCCCACCCCACATCCCCTACCCCCCCACACCCCCCCTTCCCCACCCCACACCACCCTTCCACCCCCACACCCCCTTCCCCCCACACACCCACCCCCCCTTCCCCCCTCACCCCCCACCCCCCTTCCCCCACGCCCCTTCCCCTCCCACACACCCACCCCCCCTTCCCCCACCCCCCATCCACACCCCCACCCCCACTTCACCCCCACACACCCCCTTCACACCCCCACACCCCCCTTCACCCCCCACACCCCCTTCCCCCCCCACACACCACCACACCCCCTTCCCCCCCACACCCCCTTCCCCCCCACACCCCTTTTCACCCCCACACCCCATTCACCACCCCTTCCCCCCCGCACACCCCCCCACACGCCCTTCCACCCCACACAACCCCCCTTCACCCCCCCTTCACCCCCCCCACACCCCCTTCCCCCCCACACACACCACCTCACCCCCTTCCCCCCACACACCCCCTTCCCCCCCACACCCCCCTCCCACCTCCGAATTCCCTCCCCCACCCCCCCTTCCCCCACCCACCCCTTTCTCTCCCACCCACCCCTTTCTCCCACCCCACCCACACACTCCACCCCTTCTGCCCCCCCACCCACCCCACCATTCTCCCACCCCACCCTTCTCCCCCCCCACCCACCCCAATCTTCTCCCCCCCCACCCACCCCAACCTTCTCCCTCACCCATCCATTTCTCCCCCACCCATTTCTCCCCCAACCCTTGCTCCCCCACCCATTGCTCCCCTACCCCTTGCTCCCCCACCTCTTTCCCCTTTCTCTCCTCCCCTCTCTGTCTCTCTCTCTCCCTCCCTCTGTCTCTGTCTCCCTCTCTCTCACTCTCATTCCCTCTCTCCCTCCTTTGCTTTCCCTCTCTCTCTCCTTCCCTCTCTCTCTCCTTCCCTCTCTCTCTCCTTCCCTCTCTCTCTCTCCTTCCCTCTCTCTCTCTCCTTCCCCTCTCTCTCTCCTTCCTCTCTCTCTCCTTCCCTCTCTCTCCTTCCCTCTCTCATTCATTCCCTCTCTCCTTCCCCCCAGTCGCTCTCTCTCTTCCCCCCAGTCGCTCTCTCTCTTCCCCCCAGTCGCTCTCTCTCTTCCCCCAGTCGCTCTCTCTCTTCCCCCCAGTCGCTCTCTCTCTTCCCCCCAGTCGCTCTCTCTCTTCCCCCCAGTCGCTCTCTCTCTCCCCCCCCAGTCGCTCTCTCTCGTCCCCCCAGTCGCTCTCTCTCTTCCCCCCAGTCGCTCTCTCTCTTCCCCCCAGTCGCTCTCTCTCTTCCCCCCAGTCGCTCTCTCTCTTCCCCCCAGTCGCTCTCTCTCTTCCCCCCAGTCGCTCTCTCTCTTCCCCCCAGTCGCTCTCTCTCGTCCCGCCACTCGCTCTCTCTCTTCCCCCATTCGCTCTCTCTCTTCCCCCCGTCGCTCTCTCTCTTCCCACCGGTCGCTCTCTCTCTTCCCCCCGGTCGCTCTCTCTCTTCCCCCGGTCGCTCTCTCTCTTCCCCCCGGTCGCTCTCTCTCTTCCCCCCGGTCGCTCTCTCTCTTCCCCCCGGTCGCTCTCTCTCTTCCCCCCGGTCGCTCTCTCTCTTCCCCCCGGTCGCTCTCTCTCTTCCCCCCGGTCGCTCTCTCTCTTCCTCCGGTCGCTATCTCTCTTCCCCCCACTCGCTCTCTCTCTTCCCCCCACTCGATCTCTCTCTTCCCCCCACTCGCTCTCTCTCTTCCCCCCACTCGCTCTCTCTCTTCCCCCCACTCGCTCTCTCTCTTCCCCCCACTCGCTCTCTCTCTTCCCCCCACTCGCTCTCTCTCTTCCCCCCACTCGCTCTCTCTCTTCCCCCACTCGCTCTCTCTCTTCCCCCCACTCGCTCTCTCTCTTCCCCCCACTCGCTCTCTCTCTTCCCCCCACTCGCTCTCTCTCTTCCCCCCACTCGCTCTCTCTCTTCCCCCACTCGCTCTCTCTCTTCCCCCCACTCGTTCTCTCTCTTCCCCCCACTCGCTCTCTCTCTTCCCCCCACTCGCTCTCTATCTTCCCCCCCACTCGCTCTCTCTCTTCCCCCCACTCGCTCTCTCTCTTCCCCCCACTCGCTCTCTCTCTTCCCCCCTCTCGCTCTCTCTCTTCCCCCCAGTCGCGCTCTCTCTCTTCCCCCCAGTCGCGCTATCTCTCTTCCCCCCAGTCGCGCACTCTCTCTTCCCCCCCAGTCGCGCTCTCTCTCTTCCCCCCAGTCGCGCTCTCTCTCTTCCCACCCAGTCGCGCTCTCTCTCTTCCCCCCCAGTCGCGCTCTCTCTCTTCCCCCCAGCCGCGCTCTCTCTCTTCCCCCCCAGTCGCGCTCTCTCTCTTCCCCCCCGTCGCGCTCTCTCTCTTCCCCCCCAGTCGCGCTCTCTCTCTTCCCCCCAGTCGCGCTCTCTCTCTTCCCCCCCAGTCGCGCTCTCTCTCTTCCCCCCAGTCGCGCTCTCTCTCTTCCCCCCAGTCGCGCTCTCTCTCTTCCCCCCCAGTCGCGCTCTCTCTCTTCCCCCCCAGTCGCGCTCTCTCTCTTCCCCCCCAGTCGCGCCCTCTCTCTTCACCCTCAGTCGCGCTCTCTCTCTTCCCCCCCAGTTGCGCTCTCTCTCTTCCCCCCCAGTCGCGCTCTCTCTCTTCCCCCCCAGTCGCGCTCTCTCTCTTCCCCCCCAGTCGCGCTCTCTCTCTTCCCCCCCAGTCGCGCTCTCTCTCTTCCCCCCCAGTCGCGCTCTCTCTCTTCCCCCCCAGTCGCGCTCTCTCTCTTCCCCCCCAGTCGCGCTCTCTCTCTTCCCCCCCAGTCGCGCTCTCTCTCTTCCCCCCCAGTCGCGCTCTCTCTCTTCACCCCCAGTCGCGCTCTCTCTCTGCCCCCCAGTCGCGCTCTCTCTCTTCCCCCCCAGTCGCGCTCTCTCTCTTCCCCCCCAGTCGCGCTCTCTCTCTTCCCCCCCAAAAGCGCTCTCTCTCTTCCCCCCCAGTCGCGCTCTCTCTCTTCCCCCCCAGTCGCGCTCTCTCTCTTCCCCCCCAGTCGCGCGCTCTCTCTTCCCCCCAGTCGCGCGCTCTCTCTTCCCCCCAGTCGCGCGCTCTCTCTTCCCCCCAGTCGCGCGGTCTCTCTTCCCCCCCAGTCGCGCTTTCTCTCTTCCCCCAGTCACGCTCTCTCTCTTCCCCCCAGTCGCGCTCTCTCTCTTCCCCCCCAGTCGCGCTCTCTCTCTTCCCCCCAGTCGCGCTCTCTCTCTTCCCCCCAGTCGCGCTCTCTCTCTTCCCCCCAGTCGCGCTCTCTCTCTTCCCCCCAGTCGCGCTCTCTCTCTTCACCCCAGTCGCGCTCTCTCTCTTCCACCCAGTCGCGCTCTCTCTCTTCCCCCCAGTCGCGCTCTCTCTCTTCCCCCCGTCGCGCTCTCTCTCTTCCCCCCCAGTCGCGCTCTCTCTCTTCCCCCCAGTCGCGCTCTCTCTCTTCCCCCCAGTCGCGCTCTCTCTCTTCCCCCCAGTCGCGCTCTCTCTCTTCCCCCCAGTCGCGCTCTCTCTCTTCCCCCCAGTCGCGCTCTCTCTCTTCCCCCCAGTCGCGCTGTCTCTCTTCCCCCCCAGTCGCGCTCTCTCTCTTCCCCCCAGTCGCGCTCTCTCTCTTCCCCCCCAGTCGCGCTCTCTCTCTTCCCCCCCAGTCGCGCTCTCTCTCTTCCCCCCAGTCGCGCTCTCTCTCTTCCCCCCAGTCGCGCTCTCTCTCTTCCCCCCAGTCGCGCTCTCTCTCTTCCCCCCAGTCGCGCACTCTCTCTTCCCCCCAGTCGCGCTCTCTCTCTTCCCCCCAGTCGCGCTCTCTCTCTTCCCCCCCAGTCGCGCTCTCTCTCTTCCCCCCAGTCGCGCTCTCTCTCTTCCCCCCAGTCGCGCTCTCTCTCTTCCCCCCAGTCGCGCTCTCTCTCTTCCCCCCAGTCGCGCTCTCTCTCTTCCCCCCAGTCGCGCTCTCTCTCTTCCCCCCAGTCGCGCTCTCTCTCTTCCCCCAGTCGCGCTCTCCTCTCTCCCCCCAGTCGCGCTCTCTCTCTTCCTCCCAGTCGCGCTGTCTCTCTTCCCCCAGTTGCGCTGTCTCTCTTCCCCCCCAGTCGCGCTCTCTCTCTTCCCCCCAGTCGCGCTCTCTCTCTTCCCCCCCTTCGCGCTCTCTCTCTTCCCCCCAGTCGCGCTCTCTCTCTTCCCCCCAGTCGCGCTCTCTCTCTTCCCCCCAGTCGCGCTCTCTCTCTTCCCCCCAGTCGCGCTCTCTCTCTTCCCCCCAGTCGCGCACTCTCTCTTCCCCCCAGTCGCGCTCTCTCTCTTCCCCCCAGTCGCGCTCTCTCTCTTCCCCCCCAGTCGCGCTCTCTCTCTTCCCCCCCAAAAGCGCTCTCTCTCTTCCCCCCCAGTCGCGCTCTCTCTCTTCCCCCCCAGTCGCGCTCTCTCTCTTCCCCCCCAGTCGCGCGCTCTCTCTTCCCCCAGTCGCGCGCTCTCTCTTCCCCCCAGTCGCGCGCTCTCTCTTCCCCCCCAGTCGCGCGGTCTCTCTTCCCCCCAGTCGCGCTTTCTCTCTTCCCCCCAGTCGCGCTCTCTCTCTTCCCCCCAGTCGCGCTCTCTTTCTTCCCCCCAGTCGCGCTCTCTCTCTTCCCCCCAGTCGCGCTCTCTCTCTTCCCCCCAGTCGCGCTCTCTCTCTTCCCCCCAGTCGCGCTCTCTCTCTTCCCCCCAGTCGCGCTCTCTCTCTTCACCCCAGTCGCGCTCTCTCTCTTCACCCCAGTCGCGCTCTCTCTCTTCCCCCCAGTCGCGCTCTCTCTCTTCCCCCCAGTCGCGCTCTCTCTCTTCCACCCGTCGCGCTCTCTCTCTTCCACCCAGTCGCGCTCTCTCTCTTCCCCCCAGTCGCGCTCTCTCTCTTCCCCCCAGTCGCGCTCTCTCTCTTCCCCCAGTCGCGCTCTCTCTCTTCCCCCAGTCGCGCTCTCTCTCTTCCCCCCAGTCGCGCTCTCTCTCTTCCCCCCAGTCGCGCTGTCTCTCTTCCCCCCCAGTCGCGCTCTCTCTCTTCCCCCAGTCGCGCTCTCTCTCTTCCCCCCAGTCGCGCTCTCTCTCTTCCCCCCCAGTCGCGCTCTCTCTCTTCCCCCCCAGTCACGCTCTCTCTCTTCCCCCCAGTCGCGCTCTCTCTCTTCCCCCCAGTCGCGCTCTCTCTCTTCCCCCCAGTCGCGCTCTCTCTCTTCCCCCCAGTCGCGCACTCTCTCTTCCCCCCAGTCGCGCTCTCTCTCTTCCCCCAGTCGCGCTCTCTCTCTTCCCCCCCAGTCGCGCTCTCTCTCTTCCCCCCAGTCGCGCTCTCTCTCTTCCCCCAGTCGCGCTCTCTCTCTTCCCCCCAGTCGCGCTCTCTCTCTTCCCCCCAGTTGCGCTCTCTCTCTTCCCCCCCAGTCGCGCTCTCTCTCTTCCCCCCAGTCGCGCTCACTCTCTTCCCCCCAGTCGCGCTCTCTCTCTTCCCCCCAGTCGCGCTCTCTCTCTTCCTCCCAGTCGCGCTCTCTCTCTTCCCCCCAGTCGCGCTGTCTCTCTTCCCCCCCAGTCGCGCTGTCTCTCTTCCCCCCCAGTCGCGCTCTCTCTCTTCCCCCCAGTCGCGCTCTCTCTCTTCCCCCCCAGTCGCGCTCTCTCTCTTCCCCCCCAGTCGCGCTCTCTCTCTTCCCCCCAGTCGCGCTCTCTCTCTTCCCCCCAGTCGCGCTCTCTCTCTTCCCCCCAGTCGCGCTCTCTCTCTTCCCCCCAGTCGCGCACTCTCTCTTCCCCCCAGTCGTGCTCTCTCTTCCCCCCAGTCGTGCTCTCTCTCTTCCCCCCCAGTCGCGCTCTCTCTCTTCCCCCCAGTCGCGCTCTCTCTCTTCCCCCCAGTCGCGCTCTCTCTCTTCCCCCCAGTCGCGCTCTCTCTCTTCCCCCCAGTCGCGCTCTCTCTCTTCCCCCCGTCGCGCTCTCTCTCTTCCCCCCAGTCGCGCTCTCCCTCTTCCCCCCAGTCGCGCTCTCTCTCTTCCCCCCAGTCGCGCTCTCTCTCTTCCCCCCAGTCGCGCTCTCTCTCTTCCCCCCAGTCGCGCTCTCTCTCTTCCCCCCAGTCGCGCTCTCTCTCTTCCCCCCGTCGCGCTCTCTCTCTTCCCCCCAGTCGCGCTCTCCCTCTTCCCCCCAGTCGCGCTCTCTCTCTTCCCCCCAGTCGCGTTCTCTCTCTTCCCCCCGTCGCGCTCTCTCTCTTCCCCCCAGTCGCGCTCTCTCTCTTCCCCCCCCAGTCGCGCTCTCTCTCTTCCCCCAGTCGCGCTCTCTCTCTTCCCCCCAGTCGCGCTCTCTCTCTTCCCCCCAGTCGCGCTCTCTCTCTTCCCCCCAGTCGCACTCTCTCTCTTCCCCCCAGTCGCGCTCTCTCTCTTCCCCCCCCAGTCGCGCTCTCTCTCTTCTCCCCCCAGTCGCGCTCTCTCTCTTCCCCCCCAGTTGCGCTCTCTCTCTTCCCCCCCCAGTCGCGCTCTCTCTCTTCTCCCCCCAGTCGCGCTCGCTCTCTTCCCCCCCCCAGTCGCGCTCGCTCTCTTCCACCTCCAGTCGCGCTCGCTCTCTTCCCCCCCCAGTCGCTCGCTCTCTTCCCCCCCCCAGTCGCTCTCTCTCTTCCCCCCCCAGTCGCTCTCTCTCTTCCCCCCAGTGTAAGAATTCGCAATATTTTACAGTTCTGAAGATTCATGTTTTTGATTAAAGTATCCCTGGGCAATGTGCTTTTTAAATTTTCAAGGATAAAATGGCTGTCACACCACATGGCTGAAGGACAAAAGCGGTTTGGAATGCAGCTTTCTGTGTGGAAGTAAGGTTCAATGAAGACAAAGGACAATGCTTTGTTTACAAAGCAACTGAATGCTATTTGCATTTGTTTAGATACACCTGAAACTGCAGAAGAGACGTTTGCACCTTGAATGGGAAGCGTTAACTTTAAATGGGTTTCCAATCACTCAGTACTGGACTATAGAGCAGATGTGTCTCCCTTTTGTTTAGGCACAGGGAGCTCTGAAAATCACATTCACTCAAACTAACCACTTTGAGTTAGCCTATCACAGGGAAATTTTGCACACAGCCTGCAAGGCAGGATATGAGGGGCTCACCAGGTATAAAGATAAATGCTGAAGCCAGCTCTTTCTCTTGACTAACAACAGAAAATGCTGGAAAAACTCAGCAAGTCAGGCAACATCCGTGGAGAGAAATTTGAGTTGACGTTTCGGGTTTGACCCTTCTTCAAAACTGGAGAGAAAAGGAACTAGATCGAAGGCAGGGCTGCGATCGGACAAAAGAATAAAAGAACCAAAAGAAGTAAAAGAGATTAGAAGCTAGACGAGATGGTAATAGGCTGTGATTAGGTGTAAAGTGTACTGGCAGGGTAAAAGATAGCTGCCAGGTGTGAGAGAGAAACAAAAGGAAAGGGGGGGGGAAGGAAAGGAGTGGAAAAATATAAGTGAAAATGAAATAGGGGCCGAGGTTATGATCTGAAATTGTTGAACTCAATATTGAGACCGGAAGGCTGCAGAGTGCCTAATCGGAAGATGAGGTGCTGTTCCTCGAGTTTACGTTGAGCTTCCGTGGAACAGTACAAGAGGCCAAGGACGGTGAGGTCCGAGTGGGAATGGAGCGGTGAATTGAAATGACAGGCGACCGGAAGCTCGGGGTCACCCTTACGGACTGAACGGAGGTGTTCCGCAAAGCGGTCACCCAATCTGCGTTTGGTCTCCCCAATGTAGAGGAGACCGCATCGTGAGCAGCGAATACAGTATACTAGATTGCGAGAAGTACAAGTAAATCGCTGTTTCACCTGGAAGGGGTGTTTGGGGCCCTGGACAGTGGGGAGGGGGGAGGTATAGGGGCAGGTGTTACATCTCCTCCGCTTGCACGGGAAGGTGCCAGGCGAAGGGGAAGGGCTGTTTGGGGTGATAGAGGAGTGGACTAGGGTGTCTCGGAGAGAGCGGTCCCTGCGGAATGCTGAAAGGGGAGGGAGGGGAAGATACGTTTGGTGGTGGGATCACTTTGGAGGTAGCGGAAATGCCGGAGGATGATCCGTTGAATGTGGAGGCTGGTGGGGTGAAAGGTGAGGACAAGGGGAACCCTATCGTGGTTCCGGGAGGGAGGGGCAGGGGTGAGGGCAGAGGTGCGGGAGATAGAACTGACACGGTCGAGGGCGGTGTCAACCACGGTAGAGGGGAATCCTCGGTTGCGGAAAAAGGAAGACATGTCTGAAGCACTGGTGTGGAAGGTGGCATCGTCGGAGCAGATACGGCGGAGGCGGAGAAACTGGGAGAATGGAATAGAGTCCTTACAGGAAGCGGGGTGGGAGGAAGTGTAGTCCAGGTAGCTGTGGGAGTCAGTGGGCTTGTAGTAAATATTGGTCGATAACCTATCCCCAGAGATGGAGACGGAGAAGTCGAGGAAGGGAAGGGAAGAGTCAGAGATGGACCATGTGAAGGTGAGGGAAGGGTGGAAATTGGAGGCAAAGTGAATGAAATTGTCAAGTTCGGGGCGAGAGCAGGAAACGGCACCGATACAGTCATCAATGTATCGGAAAAAGAGGTGAGGGAGGGGACCCGAGTAGGACTGGAACAAAGATTGTTCCACATAGCCCACGAAAAGGCAGGCATAGCTAGGACCCATGCGGGTACCCATGGCAACACCTTTGATTTGGAGGAAATGAGTGGAGTTAAAGGAGAAGTTGTTCAATGTGAGAACAAGTTCAGCCAAGCGGAGGAGGGTGGTGGTGGATGGGGACTGGACGAGCCTCTGTTCAAGGAAGAAGCGGAGTGCCCTCAGGCCATCCGGGTGGGGGATGGAGGTGTAGAGGGATTGTACGTCCATGGTGAAAAGGAAGCGGTTGGGGCCAGGAAACTGGAAACTGTTAAAGTGGCGGAGGGCGTCCGAAGAGTCGCGGATGTAGGTGGGAAGAGACTGGACAAGGGGAGAAAAGATAGAGTCAAGATAGGAAGAGATAAGTTCCGTGGGGCAAGAACAGGCTGAAACGATGGGTCTATCAGGGCAGTCCTGTTTGTGGATCTTGGGAAGGAGGTAGAAGCGGGCTGTGCGGGGTTGG